>NW_024872920.1:399336-440567 GCF_018340385.1 Cyprinus carpio
ACATGTGGAAATTAGGGCAGTTGCTACATATGGAAATCCCTGGGTAGGCTCAGCCCACCTGGAGTGAGATCACTACGTAGCAGAGACGGCAGAGAAATCTCTGCCAGGGAAAGACACGGGGCTTACCGTGAGGGAAGCCGATATGTGGGAGAATACACATGTGGGTCACCCGAAGGGGGAATCACTACCCACGGGCACCTAGCCCAGCACAAGGGCTGACCTTGGGCATACACACGAGTGGGGGGGGCTGGACCTGGCGTCTGGCGCTCAACCACCGCCCACTCCTGACTGCCGAGGGTGCGGGAGGAAACTTCAACAGGGTTCCCCAAGAGGGAAACTGAACTGAGAAGCACTTAAGCGCACGTATCAGGTTCCGTAGCACGGGGAATGGCGCAGGCAAGCGTGATTGACACCGAGCGGTCCCAACATTACAGCCCTCTGAGACCCGAGTTACACGAGAGGACACAGGCTCTACACGGAGATTATAGTATCTCGCAAACGTGTTAGGTGTCCCGCCCAGGCCGGCAGCTCTACAGATGTCTGCTATCGAGGCGCCCCGTGCTGAAGCCCAGGAGGAAGCCACAGCTCCTTGTAGAGTGTGCTCTCACTCCAAGGTGGGCACGGTAAGCGATGGGTCTGATATGCATAGACTATAGCCCTCCACTATCCAGGGTGGGCAAGTTGCTTTGTCTGGAACAGCCTTTCCTGTATTTTGTTGCTGTCCTCCAAAGCAGACAAAAGCTGGTCTGAGGTCCTGAAGCTCTGTGTTTGGCGGGTTTTCCACGGTAAATGCGCAAGGCACGAACGGGACAGAGCAAAGTGATGGCTGGGTCCTGCCTCCTCCTGGGGCAGCGCTTGCAAGTTCAACCACCTGATCCTGAAAGGCGTGGTAGGAATTTTGGGCATGTATCCAGGCCAGGGTCCTCAGGACAACACAGAGAGTTGGCCGGCCCGATGTCAGGCGATGTATCGTCAAACAAAAATGCCCTGCAGGTCCCCGACCCTCTTGACCAAAGCAAATGCAGTGAGGAGCACTCGTCTTCAGCGACGGAAACTTTAGCTCTTACTGACTGCAGAGGCTCAAAGGGCTCCTGCTTTCAAGGCCGTCCCCCCCAGGACGCAAGGGGCAGATCCAAGAGGGTACCAGGTGAGGGCGCGGAGAGGTTCAGCCTCCTTGCCCCCTAAGAAAAACCTGATGACCAGGTCATGTTTCCCAATGGACTTGCCATCTACTGCATCGTGATGTGTGTCAATAATCGGCCAACATACACTTTGAGAGTGAAGGGAGACAGCCTTCGCTCCAACCCATCTTGCAGAAAGAAAGGATATGCACAACCGCGATCAGGCATCTATGGGGGTAGAACAGGTTCCACTTCAGCGTGTAGGCGTGCCTCGTAGAGGGCGCTCTAGCTGAAGTGATGGTGTTTACTACCGCGGGGGGGTAAACCACCTAGAACCTCCACGTCCCATCGAGAGACCACATGTGGAGATTTCCACAGGTCTGGGCACGGGTGCCCCCTCTCCTGAGAAAGGAGATCCTTCCTCAGAGGAATACCCTCAGAGGTGCCGCCTCGGACAGGGAGTAGAACAGCTGGCAGTGGGACGTGTCCGGAGAGGCAAACAGGTCTACCTGAGCGTCCCCGAAGCGTCTTCAGATCAGATGGACTGTCTCGGGGTGGAGTTACCATTCTCCTGGAAGGGTGGGCTGATGTGAGAGCTCGTCGGCTGCACAATTGAGCTTGCCTGGGACGTGAACGGCATGAAGGGACCTCAGATGCTTCTGACTCCAAAGAAGGAGAGGGCGGGCGAGTTGTGACATGCGACTGAAGCATAGACCACCCTGGTGGTTGATGTACGCAACGGTCGCAATATTGTCCGTCCGGACCAGTACGTGCCTCAGTTTGAAGCGGCGGAGAGCAAGCCATACTGCCAGCGACTCTAGGCAATTGATATGCCATTGCACACAAAGGCCCTGTCCAGGTGCCTGAAGCTGCATGCCCATTGCACATGGACCCGGTGCGTGCCGCGTTACCATGCCCCATCTCGGGACTCGATCGTGAAGCCAACGCTGAAGTGGTCTCACATGAAGCAATCCGAGCGGCGTGGAACGCTGAAGAGATGCCAAAATTCCCCAGGAGCCTCTGAAACTGTTTTCAGTGGAAAACCACCTTCCTGCCCCGAAATGACTCCAGGCAGTTCAGCATCGACTGAGCGCGCTCTGTCGAAAGACGCGCCGTCAGGTCGACTGAGTCCAACTCGACACCGAGAAAAGAGATCCTCTATACAGGGGAGAGTTTGCTCTTTTCCCAGCTGACCCGAAGCCCCAACTGGCTGAGGTGGCTGAGTACCACGTCCCTGTGTTCGCACAATGAGCTCGGGACTGGGCCAATATGAGCCAGCCGTTCAAGGTAGTTGAGAATGCAAATGCCTGCTACCCTCAAGGGAACGAGGGCTGCCTCCACGAACCTTAGTGAAGGAATGAGGTGACAGGGATAGCCCGAAAGGGAGGACCTTGTACTGATATGCCCGCCCCTCGAACGCAAAGCGGAGGAGAAGGGTCCAGTTCAGAACGCGCAGGTCCAGGATTGGCCGTAACACCACCTCCTTTCTTGGGTACAATGAAGTATGGGCTGTAAAAACACGACTTCATATCGAACGGGAAGGACCGGCTCTATCGCGTCCTTCGCCAGCAGGGACCGTGAGTTTCAGCTCGCAAGACGGGAGCTTTCTTTGTCCGGCACAGAGGTGAACCGGATGCCCCTGAACTTGGGAGGGACGCCGGGCGAACTGAATGGTATAGCAAAGTCTGATGGTTCTCGTGAGCCAGCGAGATGGCCTGGGGAGCGCTAGCCAGGCCCCCAGAGATCCGAACAAGTGGAACTAGGGGAACCACCGATGTACCCCGCGGTGGGGCAGTGGAGGCAGAGCACAGGGACCCGACCCCGGAAGGCACAGCATCCCGTCCCGGGTCTGAGTGAGTGGTGCGACTCTTACCTGGCTCTGCAATTGGGCAGGGGGCGCTTGAGAAGGCAGAGCATCCTCGAACCGGGCCCTGCTGCCTGCTGGCGAAAGGAGAGGGGGACGGGAGTGTAGAGGCTGCGCCTCGTGCACCGCCATCTTGGCCCTCTTGAGACCCAGAGAAATAGGAAACTGCTCTCTTATTGCATGTTTGGGTACCACTGGTTGGGGAGCCAGTGGTGGAACTAAACAAAAAGGAAACAAAAGATTCTCCGCCCGGCCCTCCTCCAGGGGAAGGAGCGGTGCCCTCACCATCTCCTGAAGAGCAGGAGCGGTGCCCTCACCATCTCCTTGATAGAAGTGAGGTGATCTACTGGTGGGTCAGATGAAGTGCTGGGCCCCGCCCTGACTGAGGCCTTAGCATCCGCATCACGGTACACCAGAAGGTACGATGCGCTGGAGGAGTGAGGGGCCCATGGAGACTCGCTCGGCGGGGAAGCCCTCAGTGTGACCCTCAGATCGCCCTGGCCATGAACCGCAGTAGCCCTCCTTTTGAAGGAGGAACTAGAACGGGGCATCCCTGACAAAGAGGAGCCTCAATCGCAACATCGCAATGCTCATGTTCCCACATAGAGAACATGACTCATCCACGAACACTGCCTCAGCGTGCTCGAGGCCCAGGCACGAGATGCAGCGATCGTGACCATCAGATGGAGCCAGGAAGCGACCACATCCAGAAACGGATGAGTGGAAAGACATCTTTAAAAAGACGCCCCGTCACTCGTGGAGCTCTCTTAGGAATTGCTCTTTTAGTTTAAGAAAACTGTTCTGGAACAGTGTTGTAAATACAACTTAACCACTGATTTCTAGTTGTGTCCTCTTTTGGAAGATCAAACAAAGTAGTTTCGCTTTCACAACGAAACACACAGTGACTCCACAACATGGCAGCGGCGGCAACAGAGAGAATAAAAGTTACGCATTCTTTCTTTGCGTTAACATTTGGGTGGTGTTATGCAAAACATCCCACATAATGACGTAGAGATGTGGGGGTGTGTTTAAACAAGGCATTTTAGGAGGGCGTGGAAGAGTCTTAACTAAGAATATCTCTTTGGATTTGAGACTTCTTTATGCACCAAGAGTTTGTAACACTCCAAAGAGAAAGGAAAAATTTAAATCGCACCATATGACCCCTTTAAAGCGTATGTAAACATGTTAACTGGCGGTAGGTGTATAGAATTTTGGCATTGTTTGTGTCTGAGTGAGAAATGAATTGATGTCATTTCAAAGCTGTAGTCATTTAAGGGATGTATTTTGTGCCAAAGCAATGATTCACAGTTTAGCTCACATAGACTGCTGTTGTAAATAAGTAAATAAGTATTAAGAAATGTTGTAAAAAAACTGTAATTGACCACAATGAGATGTTCTTCTTCATAACGTTTTATTATGTTCACGCTTTGATACTGCGGTAAGAAATAACCACATCAACCCAAAGAACTGGAAATATCACAGACAACATCTACGTCAACACTTGAGATGTTTCGGCACCATTCTGGGGAGCGGTTCCCAAAAGCATCGTTAGCTAACTATCAAAAGAAATGGATATATCACAGACATGGTTCAACGATTCTGTGTTTCCCAAAATCACAGTTCAAATAAACATTTGCAAACAGCGTCGCAAACTTGCGTAGTTAGAACTACAGCTGTGGACCTGGGGTTAGAAGCATAGTTTCTTGTTAGTAAGACATATGGGCTTAAATAAATTATGCTCTTGTGCACAATAAGCAAGCTAACATACAGTACAATCTATACATTCTGTGTTCATTCTGACTCCACTGTAGCTGCTTCATGTAATTTGTCACTGCTACACTGCAATAGATGTCTTTGAGATCTTCAGTCTTTGTTTGTTCCATTGCAGATGATAAAAGGCCGTATATTTACCGCTGCCGCTCGAGAAAAACATGGAGATCTTCACCTGCTGGTGGCGTCCGATCGCTAATCAGGACAACGTCACCTACACGCTCCTGTACACCACGGGGTGAGACGTGAACCAAACACACTTCATAGTGTGTCTTTAATGCATCTGTGTGACATTCAGTTGCTTTGATTTCTCATCATTTCTCATCAGATTAGTGTTTGTATGTAGAGTGTAGCTGTGAATAGTGAACAGACGTCATGTCTCCTCGCAGTGAGCGCACTCCTCGTGAGTGTCCTGATTACGTGAGCGGCGGGGCATCAACAGCTGCTTCTTCGATGCCAAACACACTCAGATATGGGAGATGTACTGCATGAACGTGACGGCACACACGCACACGGGGCCCATCACCTCTCAGAAACATTGCCTGGACGTGGTCGATATAGGTGATGCTTTACACTAAATATTACACATGCTCTAAAACGTCAGGATATTGTGAAGCTGCAGTCTGTTCACACTCAGGTTGATTTTTCTTGTGCAACCATTCACACATACAGTTTAATATACAGTTATATACATTGATTAGTCTCTGTGTTAATCTTGCCCTACACTCTGAAAAATAAAGTTTTTTTATTGGCATTGACGTTTCCATGAAGAACCTTTAACATCTGTGGAACATTACTATTGGACGAAAGATACATCATAGTATATAACAAGCACTATGAGAGTTTTTCATCAGACTACTGCTCTCTGTTCATACTGAGAACTTTTAGCATCTGTGGAACATTACTATTGGACGAAAGACATTCAGGCTTTCACAGCTTAGTTTGTCTTCGTGAACTCTCCTGGTCTAGGTTTCTCCTGAGGTTTGCTCATCATCATGTTTGTTAATGAGTCTCATGCAGGGCTTGAAAATGAAAAAAAAAAATCAATCGTGCTCTCTGTTCATACTGTTCACTCTTAGCGTTTATGTTATTTTGTTGTTTTTGTTTTTTTGTTATTCCAAAACCGGTTCGGGTGGAAGAAATACCGGTTAATAACGTTAGTTTTTAAAAACAATTTTCTTTGCCTATAGTTTGCTTAATAATAATAATGATAATAATAATAATAATAATAATAATAAAGTACAGCGTTTTCTTTACTCAAAAAGAAAAGGAAAAAAGAGATCTGGTAACATTAGCCAATAACTCGCTGCGCTTAGTCACAGCCAACACAGCATCATCTTTTCTAGATTTTGGCCAAATGTAGGCTACTAAACAAACAAACAAAAATACTTTGATGTCTTTAAAGTGTTTATATAGTTTATTAAGATATTTAAAAATGTTTGCTGTATTGTTAAAAAAAAAAAAAAAAAAAAAAAACACTTGTATAAGATTTGAGAGTTTTGAGAGTGAAAAAAAAAAGTCGCGGCTCATGTCGCATTTTATTAGCCTTATTATTTTCCGAAATAATGAAGGCTAAAAATGCCTGGAGGCTAAAGCAAAATGTTTACAAACATTATAAAAACAGTTATTAATTTCTCCCCAAAACAAATCCTCTAAAGTTTAGGTATGGAAGCAAAATAATGCCAAATGTTTTTGAATTAAAAAAGCTTGTTGAATTACAATAATTGAAAAAATATGCATTGCATTAACCGTACTTGCATATTAATGCATTGAATTTTTAAGTCTTGCATTATTATGGGCTGATATTGTAAATTTAAGCCATGAATATTTCAATTAAAAACATTTCAAACTGATTTTTATAATCAAAAATTCAAGAATCCATATTCACCTTTCAGATTTCACTTCCAAAATATTCGATCTGTTTAAAAATACAACCTATAATATTCAACAAACAAGTTTCAGTCCATTTTATTTCGGTTTACAAATTCGCTTCCACAAATTCAGTGGTTCAAATTCGACAGTAAATTCAACGTTTCACATCCGGGAACAGCAGGAAAATCAGTAGATTACCGAGCATAATCTCATCTGCTGTAAATTGTCTTCACCAGCAGGAGGTGTAAGCGCATCTTGACAAACATCAAAGCAATAGAGACGAGAGGCCTTCATAAAACGTCATTTGTCGAAATGGACCGAGCGGTGAGTACAAGTTATGATTTTATTGATCAGTATACTGTATTTATATGCGGAATATTAAGATTAAGACCCAAATCATTGTTTACTCAAGTGTCTAAGTGATTCATCTTTACCCCGAGTACACAAGCTGTGTTTTTTTTACTGCAAAGGTGATGTGATCAATATAAATCCAGAAATCTCTTGCCTTTGGTTTTTTTTTTTTTTTAGTAAAACCACTATAATACGCTGAAATAGAGAGTGTATTGTTTGATTATGCCACTAATGACAAGATACTAAATAGCACCATTTTTATATAGCACCATTAAATACAACCCAATCGCAATTCTAAAGTAAATCTGCCACTTGTAAATAAAAAAAGTTACATTTCTACCACTATATCAGTTAATCTCCGTCTTTTAATTAAATAGGACTTGTCTCTGCTATCTCCAGGTAAGGGCTTCGAAACCGCTACCTCTCCCGCTATTAAAGTGCGTCCTGCCGCCACGAATAGAGTGTAAGGCTGCGGGAAACACTGGGACATTGGTTCTACGATCTACTTAGATCTACGATGCTTTTGAGAAACGAAGCCCTTACCTGGACATAGCAGAGACAAGTCATATTTAATTAAAAGACAGAGATTAACTGATATAATTGTAGAAATGTAACTTTTTTAATTTACAAGTGGCAGATTTACTTTAGAATTGCGATTGGGTTGTATTTAATGGTGCTATATAAAAATGGTGCTATTTAGTATCTTGTCATTAGTGGCATAATCAAACAATACACTCTCTATTTCAGCGTATTATAGTGGTTTTACTAAAAAAAAAAAAACCAAGGGCAAGAGATTTCTGGATTTATATTGATCACATCACCTTTGCAGTAAAAAAAAAAACAGCTTGTGTACTCGGGGTAAAGATGAATCACTTAGACACTTGAGTAAACAATGATTTGGGTCTTAATCTTTCCGCATATAAATACAGTATACTGACCAATAAAATCATAACTTGTACTCACCGCTCGGTCCATTTCGACAAATGACGTTTTATGAAGGCCTCTCGTCTCTATTACTTTGATGCTTGTCAAGATGCGCTTACACCTCCTGCTGGTGAAGACGATTTACAGCAGATGAGATTATGCTCGGTAATCTACTGATTTTCCTGCTGTTCCCGGATGTGAAACGCTGAATTTACTGTCGAATTTGAACCGCTGAATTTGTGGAAGCGAATTTGTAAGGCGAAATAAAATGGACTGAAACTTGTTTGTTGAATATTATAGGTTGTATTTTTAAACAGATCGAATATTTTGGAAGTGAAATCTGAAAGGTGAATATGGATTCTTGAATTTTTGATTATAAAAATCAGTTTGAAATGTTTTTATTTGAAATATTCATGGCTTAAATTTAGAATATCAGCCCATAATAATGCAAGACTTAAAAATTCAATGCATTAATATGCAAGTACTGTTAATGCAATGCATTTTTTTTCAATTATTGTAATTCAACAAGCTTTTTTAATACAAAAACATTTGGCATTATTTTGCTTCCATATTTAGGCTATAAAAACATCAATCCAAAAACTAATTAATTTAAGGGGAAGCTAATGCCTACCTCTCTCATTCGGCACAAATCCAAATGTTTCCATATTCCTGACGTATCTGGATGCTAAAATATTGTTTATTATATAGTGTTTGTACTTTCATCAACATAAAACTTAATTATTCACATCGGCTATATCAGCCCAGTGAGGCGCGGTCACGCTGAACGCAGCACATTCTGTACAACGGAGCAGTGTATCTTTTTATTTGTTTCTTTAACTGTATTTTATTTTGATTATGAGATAGTGTGCGGGAGTTCCTTATATGATAATGCGTAATTTAGCACATTTTTTTTTCCGTTTAATTAAACTGTCAATATGATTTAAGTGAAATATATTTAGTGTATATGCCTCTATTCCTTTTTATGTAAGCCTATAGTTTTTCTGTTTTCTCCATTCACAGAAGCACTGCAGGTGCGTGTGGTCTGTTGAATTCATCTTACACTATCCTCAGATAAACTCTAAGGGCGGTGTTGTGCCATTGCGACTTACCTCTGATGAGTTCACAGCTGAGTGGACATTTCACTCATTTGCATAGTACTACTGGAATTCATGATTGGTTGACAGCAAATTTCAAATATTAAATGTAACGATAAAATAACGTTATTAACCGGTTACTGGCCATTTAAAATGTTCGATTCTGTTCGGAACTATAACATTTGATTTCGTTTCTGTTTCTGGTTTTGTTCCTGTCAAAATTTCATTCATTTCCCGTTTTTTGTTTTCGTTCCTTGAACCGGTTCAGATCCCTGGTCTCATGTGCTTCTGTCCTCAGTGGAGACCGACCCCACCCTCAAACCTGACGTACGTCATGCTGAACGAGAGCATCGGTGAAGTCGGCCGCAGTGTTTTAGTGTCCTGGTTGCATCCAGTGAAGTCTCTAGTGCATGAGGAACTGATCATGCTGGTCTACGAGCTGCGCTACAGAAAACCTCGCTCAGCCAGACAACTGGAGGGTACAGGCACACAGAGTCTGCTTATCATGTCTCCATTTTTATGATAACTGTAGAAGAGACAGGAATGGAGACAAACATTTTGTCGTCTATTGGTCTGTAGGTAATGGAGCGTTTGCGCGAGCCTCATGTGGAGTTTTTGGATCTGCCGGTGGGAAGGTATGAGTTCAGTGTGCGCTGCCGCTCCACCAGCAACAACACTGGAGTGTATGGAGCGAGTCCATCTTCGTCACCATCAGCGGCAGTGCTCTGTCCGGTACTCACACACACTTACACATACTGTATATCAACCCATCTCCCACGACTGATAGCTGCTGCTCTAAGTGTCTGCCTGTCTGTCTCTCAGATCGGATGTTGGCCTTGATCCTTGTGACCGGCATCGCCATCATGATCTTTGTCTTCATCAGTTTGGGAAACATCCCACGAGGCAAGGGGTCAGTGACGTCATGAAGCTCGTAGCTCTGATCTCACAGATGGATTTGTAGATCTGCGTCATAAGCTCACATAAGAACAGGGATCTAGAGCAGGGGAGGGGAACTCCGCATCCCTGCAGAGTTCAGCTCAAACCCTAATTAAACCTCACCTGCCTGTAGCTTTCTAGTAACCCTTCAGACCTTGATTAGCTTGTTCAGGTGTGTTTGATTAGGGTTGAAGCAAAACTCTGCAGGGCTGCGGCTCTCCAGGACCGACGTTCACCACCCCTGATCTAGAGGCTTGTTCAGATGTTTAGTTCAGGCACCGAGAGTCACAAATCTGCAGACGGCTGCAGAAAAGTGATTAATAAACATACTAAATGATATTTATCTGAAAATTTAAACATGCAAAAAGGGTTCTGTCAGGGGTAGAGAATAAAAATACAAAAAAATACTTAGTAACACTTATAATAATGTTCAGTTATAAGTAATTTATAAATTATTAGTTTATAAATTAAAGTAATTTATAAATTATTACTAATAAATTATTAGTATAAATAAATTATTATTTGAATGTATAGTCATGTTAGTCAAAACATGACTATACATTCAAAAAATTAATAAATGATATGTTAACATTTAAGTAATGTTTTATTAATTCAGTTATAAGTCACTTATAAGTTATTAGTTAATGATGAACGAAATCATGTACAAATTATTCATTTTCATCATTAACTAATAACTTATAGGTGACTTTAAACTGAATTAATAAAACATTACTAAAATGTTAACATATCACTTAATAATAATTTATGAAAGTATAGTCATGTTTTGTAAATGATTAGTTCATCATTAACTAATAATTTATAAGTGACTTATAACTAAACTTTATTATAAAGTGTTACCAAATACTCTACTGGGATGTGCTATGAATAAAGTCAGGGTCAGTGTGCAGTTTATAAAAACAAGTCTATGAAAGGTCTTCGTTTAGCTAATGTCTGTGTTTTGTATCACTGTCTCATGGATGTTTTTCACTGCTTGTTTTCTTCCAGCAGGATTAAATCATTCCTCCTGCCAACGATTCCCAAACCGCGCATCCCAGGGCTTGAATCTGCTCTGCTGAAGGTCCGAGAGTTCCGTCACACATCACACTGTTTGAGTTATTAGTAGTGTTCAGATCAGCCAAACAGCACAGATCTGAACATAGCTTAGTGACTGCATAGCAACGTCACAACAACAGGCACAACAGTGTTGAATGATTTATTGGGAATCACGTGAGGAACTTAATTTGAAGCTTCAGCTTCTGTTCTTTCTTGTTCCAGCAGAAGGGGAAGATTGACGAGATCGATCAGCATTTCTCCAGTTTTCACGGCTATAAGTCGCCCCAGTACTGCACGGAGACGTGGTACCAGGTGAGCGTGGACACGGGTCCGGCTATGACGCCCAGCATCATCCAGTCTGACGGTATACAGGAGGATGTGCTGATCACGCCAATCACACCGATTGTGCCGATCGGGCCAATCACGCAGTACGTCACCTGCCCCGACGGACAACAGTCTGTTCGGACCAGCTGCACTCCTATGCCTTATGTCCGCGGCCCCGCCCCCTACTTTGAGGAAGACATGCCCCCTCCAGAACCTGGCCCCGCCCACCTGGAGCTCGTGTCTGTCCCAGGCATGGACTACAGCATGATTCTAAACCCCGCTCCCTACTGTGAGGAAGACACGCCCCCTCCAGACCCTGGCCCCGTCCACCCGGAGCTCGTGTCTGTCCCGGGCATGGACTACAGCATGATTCTAAGCCCCACCCCCACGCTGCCGCCCACTCAGGACTTCTACATGTGTGTGAACGGCGTGACACCCACCGGTGCTCTGCATCTGGTGCCCTGCCTGCAGCTCGATGAGGGAGCGGATGACGAAGAGGACAAGAGCCGCCAGCTGGCAGCGCTGCTGGAGAAGCACATGGAGGCGCTGTTGAGCACGATCGAGTCAGACCTGAGCGATGCTGGCATGCCTTCACTACCTCATTCATCAGACAGGAGCTGCAGAAGCATCTGATAACACACCCACACACACACATGCACACACACACAGAATAACACAGTCCATGAGTCTGTGCTGGTTTGTCTTGATGGGAAATGTAAATGGTGTTTCAGTTCAAGCTGCAGAACGCCTGATTCACAGCGCAAGTCTGAGTAGTGCATCATTTTTCACTGTGCATGTTAAGAAATGGGTTGTTCACATTGAAGTGTGAGCTTTGCAGTAGCAGCAGTAGCAGCAGTGCAGCGAGTGTTTTAGCGCTAAGTCTAGTTTCACAGCGCTGCTTCTGCTCGATTAAAGTGACGATGCACTAATATGGACTTAATTAACATGATTTTAAGCGAATTCATTGAGTTTAGTTTGCAAATATGTGTAGATTTGATATAAGTTATAGAAAGTCAAGTGATTTAGCTACCAGTCAGATTAATTTTTCCTCCTTATGTCAATAAGATTTCACAAGCAATTAATGACCATTTTAGGTAATACTTAAATTATATAGTCACCGTAATTACCTACAAATCAGACCTGCAGGTCAGTGTGGGTGTTTATGGTGAAGTCTGTCAGTCAGGACAGCGGGACACAGACTGTTGTGTATCACGATGATCCTTTTGATAGTGAACATAAGACTGTTAAAGATGGTGTTTCTCAACCCAGTTGAATAAACCTGGTTAGGTATGTTTTGAAGCATGGCAGCTGGTTTGAGCTGGTCCTTAGTTGGTCATGAGCTGGTTTAAGCTGGTTATAAGCTCTTCCTGAGGCTTGTGCATGTCAGTGCTCTGATTCAGACCGTCACAGCCTTCATGTCATTTTCATTTCATACCAAACAGCTTCAAATTTCACAGACTGCACTGTAACACACACACGAAGCGCTGAACTCCAGCTTTAATAAAAGTGATCTCAGGCCTGCAGCATCACACTCATTAATTAATGCGTTTGTAAATGTGCCTTTATTTGACTGTAATTTGTTTGTGTAATGTTTATTGCTAGAATGTAAAATCAGATGAATCAGGGTTTTAAATGTGTGAGATGCATAAGACAGTCACAATCGTGTTTGCACAGATTAACCTTCTTTCACGATTCACGATCAGTGTTGGGCAAGTAACTCTGAAAAGGAGTAATCAGTAATCAGTAATTTGATTACATTTTAAAAGTAATCATGTTAGTGTTCTGATTACTTTATTTCAAAAGTAATTAGTAATTAGCTACATTGCTAGTTACATTACTTTTTTCTCTATGAAATCTATGATATCCCAGCATACATGCTCCTGATAAATATTTGTTATTAAAGCATCACTGTTATTTTTAACTAAAAGCTGCTGTGTGCATGGTTTGGCAGAATGCCAGCTAAGAGCGCTGCATTTATAATCTCTAAAAGACATTTCATTTCATCGCAGTCTCACAAATCTCTGTTATAACACAATAACTATATGCATAATGAATCTTTCATAATGTCTACAATCTTTGTGTTATAATGAAAGGTTCGTGAGCACGCAAATTTCAGCTGTGCATTGCTCAACTCTGCAAATGTGTTAGAGCCTAAACAGAAACTCTTGCACCCGTTAATCATTTATATTTTATATTAGTTCATGTTGTGCAATACTCTGCATATGATTTATTTTTTTTATATTTTTTTTTTTTATATATTTCTATTTTGCGGGAGTCCCGTGAATCATTTTATTCTCCCGCATCCCGCACACACATGAGTGTCTACCTGACCGCACCAGCACTCGCTCATCTTGTCCCGAGAATTTATTTGTTGCGTCGGGTCTCGCGGGAGCAGGTCTCTAATCCACTGCCACTGGACTCAACAGTGTGTGTGCAACATCCTTTTTCGAATCTCTAGATTATAAAACACTGCATTCTGCATTCACTGAGAGGTGGCAGATCCATCTGCAAAGCTTTTTTCAAAGTCATGATCAACACAGGCAAGGGCAGACAGGTATATTGAGGGCTAGACAGAAGAGTAGTCCGGTAAACAGGCGTGGGTCGTTCCAAAGGGTAATCCACAAACAGGCAATAGTCCAGGCAAGGTACAAACAAAGTCAGAGAAGCCAATACAAAGGGTAATCCAGGGCAGGTAGCAAACAGACAAAACAAGGAAACTGGCTAAGATACAAGGCTCGGGTAAACAGGCTAGATAAAGGGGAGACAAAGAACAAGACTAGGAACAAGGCAAAACTCAGAATGGCTCCATAACATTGCTATCACCGACATAGCGATACATGCAAACACTACCCGTCCCTGAACTGTGATTGGCTGCAGGTGAGGGTGTAATCAGTGCAATGGAACATGGGAAATGTAGTCCAGGGTGATGTGTAACAGTCTGTGTAATGTGAGTCAATATAATAAGAAGACGACCTCTGGTGGTGAGCAGATGGAAGACCATGTACAAGATTTGTGACAGTCATGTCTGTGCCTTATAACTCATGCAGTTTAAAATGTTCATGTTCTACTTGCAGATTAAAACACATCAGAGAGGTTTATAGAGTAATAAATGTGTCAGCTTTCACAGAAGTGCAGCATGTTTTCTAACTACACCATGTTTTTGTGCATTAGATTCTTTTCGTGTGCTTTCTGTAAGTGTTTGTTTCTCATATAAATGATGCCATCTGTGAGATAACCATATTCCCATGTGGTCAAATAAAGAGAAACTAAAAAGTGCGGGGGGGGTTTTGTGGTTTATACACACACACACATAATTTTTGATGATTTTTTAGGATGAATGAATGCAGCCCAGTGTGTGTACTTGTTTTGACCAAATGTCCTCACTTCTATTGTGACATACATTGTCAACACACTAGTGAAACATTTGACTGATCCTCACTTGTTAAAAATGGACATCTGTGCTGTCAATTGGACATCTATGCAATGTCACAATGATTAATGTGGTTTATGAGGACACAAACCTGTATGATGACATGGGTATGACACAGGTGTTACAATGTTAAGGTGGTTTATGAGGACACTTCCTGTGTCCCTGTATTTCAAATGGCTTAAAAACATACCAAATTTTGTTATTTTTTAAATCTCTAAAAATGCAGAAAGTTTTGTGTAAGGGGTAGGGTTAGTGTAGGGGGATAGAACAGTATAAGAACTATTACGCCTATGGAAAGTCCCTTTAATTAGTTTGAACTCACATACAGCTCAAACATTTAATTTCACAAGCAGGATTTGTGTGTTTTTCAGCATATAGTAATCGTCAGGCTTCAGCTCCAGTTAGACTGGAATAAGGTCACCTTGTGGGTTATGCAGGCATTTGAGGGAACGTTGCACTTCATAGTCAAAAAGGAAAAGATTATTTATGCTTGATTATATAATGACATAAAAAACGAGTCTAAAGAAAAAACAAATAAATAATAAATAATAAGCCATCCATAAAATAAATCAATAGAAAAAAAAGACAAGAAAACTGTTAGTGGTGGAAATGACTAATGATCCAATAAGTGCTCCTCTGCTGCCATCTACTGGTTACAGTAGTTAATTCCAGTCTTTTCATCAAGGTCATCACATAAAAAAAAAAAAGAAAAAATTGAAGGTGCTCCTATTATTCCATTTTTAAATATTTCCTTTCATGCAGTGTGTAATGTAGCCGTATATAAACATAAACAATCTGCAAAGTTGTAAAGCTGAAAGTGCACAATAAATAAAGTTGTCTCCTAAAAGAAAGAAAAACAATTTGCATAACTTCTGCACTATGTCAGGAATCACTTCTTTCTCCTTCCATCAGGAGCTCCTCTGACTGCAACTCTTATTTTATAATGTGTGGCAAGAATCGTGAGAGATTCTTCATCAAGAAAGCTGTCTGATGCTGGATGGCAGGCTTGAATGCCCTTCATAAGATCTATTCCTACTCCTGAGAAATGGTTGTCAGTCTCCTGCATCATTCAAGAAAGGCATGGGTAGTACAGTGCACATATGAAGTCATGTGAAGAACTGTTTTCTGAGGTTGTCCTACATGCTGTCTCCGCCACATAATCATTAAGCCTCTTGATTGGTTCGCTGTTCGACAGTGTTTTTCCTGATTCCTGCTTGCTGTGCTGCTGTTGGTTTGTGATCGTAGTTCTGTGTAGCTTTGTTTTTCTGTAGAATCTCTATCTTACTATCACTCTCTGATGTTTAAAGTGATAAAATATAACTTAATTCCCACCATATTTCTGATATTATCTATCAATCTAATCTGATTAATTTTATCGTTCGCTTTTTTTTTGATATTATCTAGTGCAGCGCACCTGCAGCACGTTACTCAAGTCAAGTCAAGTCACCTTTATTTATATAGCGCTTTATACAAAAAGGATTGCGTCAAAGCAACTGAACAACATTAATTAGGAAAACAGTGTGTCAATTATGCAAAAGGACAGTTAAAGGCAGTTCATCATTGAATTTAGTGATGTCATCATGCAGCTCAGTTAAGTTTAAATAGTATCTGTGCAATAATTTGCAATCAAGTCAATGATATCGCTGTAAATGAAATGTCCCCAACTAAGCAAGTCAGAAGCGACATCGGCAAGGAACCAAAACTCCATCAGTGACAGAATGGAGAAAAAAACCTTGGGAGAAACCAGGCTCAGTCGGGGGTCAGTTCTCCTCTGACCAGATGAAACCAGCAGTTCAATTCCAGGCTGCAGCAAAGTCAGATTGTGCAGAAGAATCATCTGTTTCCTGTGGTCTTGTCCCGGTGGTCGTCTGAGACAAGGTCTTTACAGGGGATCTGTATCTGGGGTTCTAGTCCTGGTCTCCGCTGTGTTTCAGGGCTGTAGAGGTCCTTTCCAGGTGCTGATCCACCATCTGGGCTGGATACATACTGGATCCGGGTGACTGCAGTGACTCTCTGACTTGGATAAACTCGGTTCCGGTTTAACTAATTAATGCAGCCTAAAAATCCTTTAACGGATTTGGATATTAGAAGCATATTAATGTGTAAGATAGGTTAAAGAGATGGGTCTTTAATCTAGATTTAAACTGCAAGAGTGTGTTTGCTTCCCGACCAATGTTAGGTAGAGTTATTCCAGTGTTTAGGTGCTAAATAGGAGAAGGATCTGCTGCCCGCAGCTGACTTTGATATTCTAGGTATTATCGAATTGCCAGAGTTTTTGAGAACACAGCAGACGTGGAAGACTATAATGTAACAAGAGCTCGTTCAAATACTTAGGTGCTAAACCATTCAGGGCTTTATAAGTAATAAGCAAGATTTTAAAATCTATACGATGTTTGATAGGGAGCCAGTGCAGTGTTGACAGGACCAGTGCTGACAGAACTTCCTGGTTCTAGTAAGAACTCTAGCTGCTGCATTTTGGACTTACTGGAGTTTGTTTACTAAGCGTGCAGAACAACCACCAATAGAGCATTACAATAGTCTAACCTTGAGGTCATAAACGCATGGATTAACATTTCTGCATTTGACATTGAGAGCATAGGCCGTCATTTAGATATATTTTTGAGATGGAAAAATGCAGTTTTACAAATGCTAGAAACGTGGCTTTCTAAGAAAAGGTTGCTATCAAATAGCACACCTAGGTTCCTAACTGATGATGAAGAATTGACAGAGCAGCCATCAAATCTTAGACAGTGTTCTAGGTCATTACATGCAGAGCTTTTAAATCCTATAATTAACACCTCTGTTTTTTCAGAATTTAGCCGTAAGAAATTATTCGTCATTCAGTTTTTTTATATCGACTATGCATTCTGATAGTTTTTCAAATTGGTATTTTTCACCAGGCCGTGAAGAAATATAGAGCTGGGTACCATCAGCATAGCAGTGAAAGCAAACACCGTGTTTCCTGATGATATTTCCCAAGGGTAACATGTATAGCGTGAAGAGTAACGGCCCTAGTACAGAGCCTTGCGGTACTCCATACTGCACTTGTGAATGATATGATACCTATTCATTCACTGCTACGAATTGATGGCGGTCATATAAGTACAATTTAAACCATGCTAATGCACTTCCATTAATGCCAACAAAGTGTTCTTTTCTGTGCAAAAGAATAGTGTGGTCAATAGTGTCGAACGCAGCACTAAGGTCCAACAGCACTAATAAAGAGATACAACCATGATCAGATGATAAGAGCAGGTCATTTGTAACTTTAAGGAGAGCAGTCTCAGTACTATGATATGGTCTAAATCCTGACTGGAAATCCTCACAGATGCCATTTTTCTCTAAGAAGGAATATAATTGTGAGGATACTACCTTTTCTAGTATCTTGGACAGAAAAGGTAGATTCGAGATCGGTCTGTAATTAACTAGATCTTTGGGGTCAAGTTGTGGTTTTTTGATGAGAGGCTTAACAACTGCCAGTTTGAAGGTTTTGGGGACATATCCTAATAAACAATGAGGAATTAATAATAGTCAGAAGAGGTTCTATGACTTCTGGAAGCACCTCTTTTAGGAGCTTAGATGGAATAGGGTCTAACATACATGTTGTTGGTTTAGATGATTTAACAAGTTTATACAATTCTTCCTCTCCTTTAGTAGAGAATGAGTGGAACTGTTCCTCAGGGGATCTATAGTGCACTGTCTGATGTGATACTGTAGCTGACGGCTGCATGGTTACAATTTTATCCTCTAATAGTATCGACTTTAGAAGTAAAGTAGTTCATAAAGTCATTTACTGCTGTGAAGTTGGGAAATGTCAACACTTGTTGATGCTTTATTTTTCATTAATTTAGCCACTGTATTGAATAAATACCTGGGGTTATGTTTGTTTTCTTCTAAAAGAGACAAAAAAAATCAGATTTAGCAGTTTTTAATACTTTTCTGTAAGATAGGTTACTTTCCCTCCAAGCAATACGAAATACCTCTAGTTTTGTTTTCCTCCAGCTTCGCTCCATTTTCCGGGCTGCTCTCTTTAGGGTGCGAGTGTGCTCATTACACCATGGTGTCAGACTGTTTTCCTTAACCTTCCTTAAGCGTAAAGGAGCAACTGTATTTTAAAATGCTAAAAAAGAGAGAGTCCATAGTTTCTGTTACATCATCAAGTTGTTCTGAGGTTTTGGATATGCTAAGGAATTGGGATACAACAGGAATATTACTTACAAAAGCTGTCTTTTGTAGTAGAAGTGATGGTTCTACCATACTTGTAACAAGAAGTAGAATTTACAGTTTTAGCTATATGAAGTTAGCACAAAACTAAATAATGGATTTGAGATATCATCGCTTGGCTGCATAATTTCAACACCATCGACATCAATTCCATGTGACAGTATTAAATCTAGAGTATGATTTCGACAATGAGTAGGTCCTGAGACGTGTTGTCTAACCCCAATAGAGTTCAGAATGTCTATAAATGCTGATCCCAATGCACCTTTTTTTCATTATCAACATGGATATTAAAATCACCAACAATTAAAACTTTATCTGCAGCCAGCACTAACTTGGATATAAAATCAGAAAACTCTTTAATAAAGTCTGTATGGTGCACTGGTGGCCTGTATACAGTAGCCAGCACAAACATCACAGGGGATTTATCATTAACATTTGTTTCTCTGGATAATGTTATATTAAGCACCAATACTTCAAATGAGTTATACTTGAAGCCTGCCCTCTGAGAAATCCTGAAAACATTGTTATAAATTGAAGCAACACCTCCCCCTTTACCTTTTTGGACGTGGGCTCATGTTTATAACAGTAATCTTGGGGTGTAGACTCATTTAAAAAAATGTAATCATCAGGTTTTAGCCAGGTTTCTGTCAAACAGAGTGCATCTAGATTATGATCAGTGCTTTCGTAGAAAGGGACCTGATATTCAATAAGCCAAGCATTATCATTTATTTATCCGCATTACATCTGTTTTTTTTATTTGTTGAACCTCAATTAAATTGTTGCTCTTAAATTGGTTTGGACGTTTTTTGTATTTTCTAGCCCGGGGGAACAGACACAGTCTCTATAGTGTGATATCTAGGTGGAAGAGTCTCTATGTGCTGAGAATTAGCTGACTTCTGTGACGTGAGGTGGCTAGCAGAAGGTCGGTTTAGCCAGTCTGTCTGCTTCCTGACCTGGGCCCCAGTTAGACAAGTACAAACTCTAAGACTATGTGCCATATTTCTAGAGAGAAGAGCGGCACCACCCCAGGAGGGGTGAAGACCATCTCTTTTCAACAGGTCAGGTCTGCCCCAAAGAGGTGTCCAATTGTCTATGAAACCTATGTTATTCTGTGGGCACCACTTAGACCTCCAGCCATTGAGTGATTGACAATCCAGAGTAGTTAGCATTCGTTAACTTGTCATTAGTGTTTCCATTCGTGCCTATCGCTGTTTTCTTTTCTTTTTCTGTTTCTCCTCTCTCTCGCTACGTTTTTTTTTTTCACAAGTTCATCAAACAACTGTGGTAAGAATCTTTCATCAATCACGGTGAGTAGTGGCTTCTCCTGCTATTGTTATTTGCACTGCTTGCCACATGCACAGTTTATCTCTCTCTGTCGGCGACGAGGGATTCACATGTGATAAATCATTGGTTCCCTCTGGGGGGCGCCAGAGTTCACAGGGGGGGGCGCGGGAGCGGATATGTTTTGAGGTGAATAAAGATGCATAAAATGTTCTACTAATAATTTTATATAAAAATATTTTTAAAAAATCATATGCTAACAATGCCGATTTCAATTACAATTTCGTTATTTCAAATGTAGGCGCGTTGCGCGTGGCAAGCGCGCTCATAATGTAAGAGACGCCGGCGCGACCACAACAGTGCCCAACATCAAATGGCAAACATAATGAAAGCGGAACAAAAAACTGCTCGTTATTGTGTGGTTGACGGACCGTTTATCAGTTTTGGACCAGTGCAGCGCGAGCCGATCGTGATCATGCGACACTGTTACTACACAGCGCTAATAAGAGATCCAGTAAAGAAAGCATTTGAATTTGCCACAGAAGTAATAACATCACTGCGAGATCTAGAGAGAAACATTCACATTTCTCCGTTATTAACGGATCAAACAGCGCGTGGAAAACCAGGAAGAAACATTGTGCCGCGAATTAACTATCCAGTGTCCAGATCTGCAACATTCACCATGGATTTACTGTAGTAACACTAACTGCAACCATGAAAGTTTGGCAGGAATAGTAGGCTATAATGCCTTCAAGTAACATTACGTCGGTTTTATTTTGACATTATGAATACAATTGCTGCCCTCAAATGTTAATCTGAAATAAAATAAACCTTGGTTTATAACTACTACAATTTCATTTTTTTCCAAGAAGCTGTTTTGTTTTATATGCTCATAAGAAGAATCAATTATAGCTCCAGAATTACTCAAAAGTAAAATATATTACACTTTATTATGATAGTTTTAATATAAAAAAAAGAAATCAAGGAAATTTCTCTGGCATTTCTTTCTTTTTGCTGTATCAAAAACGTACCGAACCGTACCGTGACACAAGTGTATCGTATCGAACCGAACCGTGAATTTTGTGAACCGTTACACCCCTTATATATATATATTAGTGCTGGGAAAAAATTTAATTGCATCCAAAATAAAAGTTTGTGTTTGCATAATATATGTGTGTGAACTGTGTATAATTATTTTGTATATAAATACACGCATATGCATGTATTAATACAATTTTTTTTTGCATGTATATACTGTATATACATTCATACATAATTTATATTATATATAAATATAAATAATTTATATATAAATTAATAAAAATATTAAATATATACATGCATATGTGTGTATTTATATATACAAAATAATTATACATCCAACACACATACAGGTCCTTCTCAAAAAATTAGCATATTGTGAAAAAGTTCATTATTTTCCATAATGTAATGATAAAAATTAAACTTTCATATATTTTAGATTCATTGCACACCAACTGAAATATTTCAGGTCTTTTATTGTTTTTAATACTGATGATTCTGGCATACAGCTCATGAAAACCCAAAATTCCTATCTCAAAAAAATTAGCATATCATGAAAAGGTTCTCTAAACAAGCTATTAACCTAATCATCTGAATCAACTAATTAACTCTAAACACCTGCAAAAGATTCCTGAGGCTTTTAAAAACTCCCAGCCTGGTTCATTACTCAAAACCGCAATCATGGGTAAGACTGCCGACCTGACTGCTGTCCAGAAGGCCATCATTGACACCCTCAAAGCGAGAGGGTAAGACACAGAAAGAAATTTCTGAACGAATAAGGCTGTTTCCCAGAGTGCTGTATCATTTACCAGAAACAGCGGCAGAAGCGCCTGACCTGGGCTACAGAGAAGCAGCACTGGACTGTTGCTCAGTGGTCCAAAGTACTTTTTTCGAATGAAAGCAAATTTTGCATGTCATTCAGGAATCAAGGTGCCAGAGTCTGGAGGAAGACTGGGGGGAAGGAAATGCCAAAATGCCTGAAGTCCAGTGTCAAGTACCCACAGTCAGTGATTGTCTGGGGGTGCCATGTCAGCTGCTGGTGTTGGTCCACTGTGTTTTATCAAGGGCAGGGTCAATGCAGCTAGCTATCAGGAGATTTTGGAGCACTTCATGCTTCCATCTGCTGAAAAGCTTTATGGAGATGAAGATTTCGTTTTTTTTCAGCTCGACCTGGCACCTGCTCACAGTGCCAAAACCACTGGTAAATGGTTTACTGACCATGGTATTACTGTGCTCAATTGGCCTGCCAACTCTCCTGACCTGAACCCCATAGAGAATCTGTGGGATATTGTGAAGAGAAAGTTGAGAGACGCAAGACCCAACACTCTGGATGAGCTTAAGGCCGCTATCGAAGCATCCTGGGCCTCCATAACACCTCAGCAGGCCACAGGCTGATTGCCTCCATGCCACGCCGCATTGAAGCGGTCATTTCTGCAAAAAGGATTCCCGACCAAGTATTGAGTGCATAACTGAACATAATTATTTGAAGGTTGACTTTTTTTGTATTAAAAACACTTTTCTTTTTATTGGTCGGATGGAATATGCAAATTTTTTGAGATAGGAATTTTGGGTTTTCATGAGCTGTATGCCAAAAATCATCAGTATTTTAAAACAATAAAAAGACCTGAAATATTTCAGTTGGTGTGCAATGAATCTAAGATTTATTGAAGTTAAATTTTTATCATTACATTATGGAAAATAATGAACTTTTTCACAATATGCTAATTTTTTGAGAAGGACCCTGTATATATTATGCAAACACAAACTTTTATTTTGGATGCGATTTAATTTTTTTCCCAGCACTAATATATAATATATATATATATATATATATGGGGGGGGGGGTCATGGATTGTTAAATATGTACATAGGGGGGGCCCCCAAGGAAAAAGGTGGGAACCACTGGGATAAATGCAGGAAAATAGTTAGGCTGACAGAGAAGATTTCAGAATTAGAGACACGCATCCAAACTTTAATTGAGGACAGTAAGAATGTGAGGGGCTCTAGATATGGCTTTGGATGCGTCTAGCTCAGGGAGTCCTGTAACATTGTTCGGTTCTGGTAACAGCGCCACTGCAGCAGGTCAACTGGGTGACTGTGAGGCGGCATAGTCGTGGGTCTTAACACCACTCTTCTGTTCCGATCAAAACATTAAACAGGTTCTCCCCAGTCAGTGAAAGCACCCACTGAGAAACCTGATGAAAGTGCTCTAGTTATTGGCGATTCTATTGTACGGAACGTGATAATAGAGATACCAGCCACCATAGTCCAATGTTTACCAGGAGCCAGAGCATGACATCTTGGCAAATTTAAAAGTGCTGGCTAATGCTAAATGTAAAATACAGTAAGATGTTATTCACGCCGGCGCTTATGATGTTCGACTTCGCCAGTCGGATATCACTAAAAATAACATTAAAAGAGGTGTGTGAACATAGCAGATTGTCATCACTCAATGGCTGGATGCTACCCGCAGAATAACATAGGTTTCATAGACAATTGGACGAGCTTTTGGGGCAGACCTGACCTGTTGAAAAGAGATGGTCTTTCATCCCTCCTAGGGTGGTGCCACTCTTGTCACTAGAAATATGGCACATAGTCTTAGAGTTTGTACTTGACTAACTGGGGCCTAGGTCAGGAAGGCAGACAGACTGGCTAAACCGACCGTCTGCTAGCCGCCTCGCGTCACAGAAGTCAATTATTCTCAGCACATAGAGACTCTTTCACCTAGATATCACACTATAGGGACTGTGTCTGTTCCCCGGGCTAGAAAATACAAAAAACGTCCAAACCAATTTAAGAGCACAACATTTAATTGTGGTTCAACAAGTAAAAAAAAACAGATGCAATACGGATAAACAAATGATAAAGCTTGGCTTATTGAATATCAGGTCCCTTTTGTACGAAAGCACTTTTTTGTAAAGGATATGATCACCGATTATAACCTAGATGTGCTCTGTTTGACAGAAACCTGGCTAAAACCTGATGATTACATTATTTTAAATGAGTTATAAACATGAGCCGCGTCCAAAAAGGTAAAGGGGGAGTTGTTGCTTCAATTTATAACAATGATTTCAGTATTTCTCAGAGGGTGGGCTTCAAGTATAACCCGTTTGAAGTAATAGTGCTTCATATAACATTATCCAGAGAAACAAGTGTTAATGATAAATCCCCTGTGATGTTTGTACTGGCAACTGTATACAGTCCACCTGTCAGGAACTCTCTGTCACAGACGTCCCAATCATCATCCGCACCTGACTCCCATCAAGCACGATCCCAATCACTGGAGTACTGATCACCTGCACCTGCACCTGCACCCAGTAATCACTCACCAGGATAAAGACACCTCCAACTCAGTACTCCGTTGTCCGGTCTACCCAGTGGTTATATTGGCATTTGTAGGGAGGGGGGAGCCCTTATGTCATCATTAAAAATCACGCCATAAAATGACTTAATGTGTTTTACACCAAAGGAGCTATTTTTCCAGTATTAATGTGTAAGGTAAGGTTGAGTAGTTATTATGACTTAATGTGTTTTACACCAAAGGGGTTTTTTTTATTTTATTTTAACAAGCAGGCAACGGATTTCACCCTCGGAAAACGTATGAAATTGAACAAATTCTGACAAATTTTTTTGTAATGCTAGATAGGCCTTTATATAACCACAATTTAGCATTTCATTAATTGAGGTTAATTTTGAATTAGTCAGATGTTAGATAATTATATACTTTTTAAATATTTTATTTTTAAATATCAAATTGGTGTAAATTTTTTTTTTTTTTAACATTTTAGCAACTAAGCAGAATTGTATTAGGTTTAGTAACAACAATTTATATTGTTTACATGGTACAATTTCTGATAAGCTACTTTTTTTATTGCTTGACACAAATTTTATGATTTCAATTCAGTTTTGTGATTTGATTCAATATTGACTCAATTGGATAAATATTATGTAGGCTACACAAGATAGGCATTTCTAAAGACAAAAAAAAAAAAAAAACTCACCTAATCAGCCCAGACATATAATGCGAATATTATTTTTTTTTTATTATAACAAAAACTGTTTTTAACATTGTTCATTAGCTAGAGAGATCATCTGTTCACGTGACGCTATAGGGGTCTGTCACATCACATTTACAAGTGCCAAAATGGTATATATTGCTTGAATTTCGAAATAAAATTGACAGAATCTGAGAGATGAGATTATTTTTTTAAGTATCCTGCTCTGTCTTGTTTGTCGGTCTCCGTGTCCTCTTTGCTTTGCGATTTGTGATGTGTGGCGTCACGTGAGAGCATGAACGCGTGAGAGTGGGCAGATATGGCCTTAGCAGACAAATGAAAAACTAAACAGTGCGAGCGAGGCTACATTAGTCACATTAGAAAATGAAGTTGTAGGTTGTGTTTGAATAATTACGTATCTTATTTATCTGAGGTAAATTAAACCAAATACTCACGTATGCGCTATAAAGAATTAGCACAATGAGCCCATCGGGCCGTTGAATTTAAAAGACTGATTTTGCTAGCCTTATGCGGGTTCCATGGTAATGTCGATGGTGGGCGGGGTGCTGTACCAGAGGAACGCAGGGATTAATGCATTATGACGTCTGATAATTCCATGTAGCCTGGGTGTCTCTGTGTAGTCTTGCTAATTATTTTAGTCTCATAAGCCATGTATTTACCAGGAAATGAAAAAATAATTCAAGTGGAATAACAATATTTGGTGCTGAAGGAGAGCATGGTGAGCTCCGGCATGGTGTGTTGTGGACCAGAGGAGGCGGAGCTGTACTTCGGTGCACTCCGGACCAATTTAACCTATGCCTGACCTCTCACTACTAACCTGTCTTTCCTATGTACTCAGATATCCCCACGACGATCTCCTGTGACTTACGTAAGCTGACTCTCCGTGTGTTGATCTCCAGAGCTCTGGAAGTTATCCTCTCAACGACTTAACAACACCTTGGCACATTACCACTTGTAAATAAACTGTTCACTTGCACTAAACCCTCCGTCTACATAGTGGTTTGTGACAGAAGACCGGACCAACAAACTCAACTTTATGGATCCCCAGTCACCCGCTCCTGTAGATCTTCTGCAGGAGCTGGGCAACGTCCTCCGGTCAGCACTCACCGCTTCATCGGGATGATTGTGATGAATGCTGAACTGAAATTTATGAACAGCATTCTAACGTATGAGTCTTTTTTTCTCTAGATGTGTGAGTGCTAAGTGGAGGGTAGTTGAGATGACATCATTGGTCGACCGGTTTGGACCAATATGCAAAACTGGAATGAGTCCAGGGAGGGGGGGAGGGCAGACTTGATGTGGTGCATGACTAGCCGTTCAAAGCACTTCATGAGGATGGGAGTAAGTGCAACAGGACGGTAGTCATTGAAGCAGGATGGAGATGGCTTCTTCGGGACTGGAATGATGGTGGTAGCTTTGAAGCATGTGGGAACAATAGCCTGACTAAGTGAGATGTTGAAAATGTCTGTGAAGACATCAATGAGTTCTGCTGCACAGTCTCTCAGTGTACGCCCAGGGATGTTGTCAGGACCCGGAGCTTTGCGTGCATTGATCCTGCTGAAGGATCTCCTCACGCTGTCTGGGGTCAGCGTCATCACCTGGTCACCGGGAGGAGGTGGAGTCTTCTGTGCAGTGGTGCTGTTTTGTGTCTCAAAGCGAGCGAAGAAGGTGTTCAGCTTGTTCAGCAGAGAGACGTTGCTGTCACAGGTCCGCTGTGGGGGCTTGTAGTCCTTAATGGTCTGTATCCCCTGCCACAGGCTCCGAGTGTCTCTGCTGTGGCTGAATTGATGGGCTATCCTCCTGGAGTACTGTCTCTTAGCCTCTCTGATGGCCGCGGGATAGGTTGGCCCTGGCTGTTCTCAGTCCCCCTCATCTCCAGCTCTGAATGCAGCGTTCCGCGTCTTCAGGAGTCTATAGACCTCCCCTGTCATCCACGGCTTCTGGTTGGCCCGGACAGTGATGGTTTTTTGTGACTGTTACATCCTCAATACACTTGTTGATGTAGGCAGTGACAGTCTCCGATTACTCCTGGAGGTCAGTGGGTGTTATTGTAAGTGGCAGCCTTCTTAAACATATTCCAGTCAGTTGTATCAAAGCAGTCTTGAAGAGCCTCTGACGACCCTTCTGGCCACACTTGAATCTGTTTCTGAACTGGTTTGGCGACTTTAACGAGTGGTCTGTATGCAGGCATTAGCATGACAGTGATGTGGTCTGAGGCACCAAGGTGGGGGAGGGGGAGGTCTTTGTAAGCTCCTCTCTATGTGGTATAAAGAAAGTCTAAAATGTTTTTACCTCTTGTTGGAAAGTTAATGTGTTGGTATATTTTTGGAAACACACTCTTTAAGTCAGCATGGTTGAATGTTGTGCTGGACTGATCTGCTGGTGCAGTTCATTTAGTGCATCGTTCCTGTTGCTGTTGTTGTTCAGGGGAATGTAAACCAAAACGAGCAGTATGGCAGTATATTCCCTCGGCAGATAGAATGGCCGGCACTTAATAATCATAAACTCCACCAGGGGTGAGCAGTGTTTTGCAGATCACAACAGCATCGCGGCACCAGGCGTCATTGATGTAAACACAAAGCCCGCCGCCGCGGGTTTTTTCCTCCCGCGACGAGAAGCTCTGTCTGCTCGATAGCACGTCAGCTGGTCGAGCTGAATGGCGCAGTCCGGAATGCTCTTGCTAAGCCATGTTTCCGTGAACACAAAAATACAACAGTCTCTTACAGTCCTTTGAGTTGAACGTAGTAATCGGATGTAGTCCAGTTTATTGTCCCAAAGAGCATACGTTAGCCAGTACGATGGTGGGGATAGATGGCTTGTGTGGGTTAGCTGTTAGCCTAGCCCGGATACCTCCGCGCTTACCCCTCTTCTGCTTCCTCTCACGCCGCTTGTGGCGCCTCCGCTGTGGGCGAGATGCAGCAGTGGGGGTCGGTAATGATGTAGGCCTCCAGAGCAGTCCGAGATCTCGCAGCTGTTCCGCCTGCGCAGAGTTAAACTCTAAAAATGCGGGTGTTCTGCCGACATCCAGCAGAAACTCACGACTGTATGTGCGCTTAAAGACAGGTAGACAGGATGACGACGTACAAAAACACTGAGACTCACAAGACAAAAAACACAAAAAAAACACCGTTCTGTCGGGACAGAGAGAAGCCGCTGCGTGTGGACGTGCCGCCATCTTGCATCTTGGAAGCGCAACTGCAGAAATTCTCCACTGATCATTTCAAGGCCTTCTTAATTTCTCTACTGTATGGGCGAGCCCCTGCAATGGGCAAAGGCCATATGGGATGCGAACAGTGCCATAAATAACTCTTTTGGAGCATTTACCACCCACTTTAAGGAAGTTTTCTGCTCATCTGCAGAAGAAATCTCTACGGCGGATCAACTACTGCGGTTGACGCAACGACCAGTGATTACACCATCCTGTTTCGAACATTGCCACGGCTAGTGGACGGAATGAAGCAGCGCTTCTAAGCACCTATCGTCAAGGTCTAAATCCACGGATCCGTGCACAAATGGTGATCTACGAAGATTCAATCGGATTAGAGAACTTTATGCTGAAGGCCAATCGCATTTCACAGCACCTAGCTGCCTGCCCAATCATCGAAGCTGCCCACCAGTCTGGTCCTCCTGCTAACACAGCCCTCCAGTACCAGAGCCCATGCAAGTGGAATCCACTCATTTATCATCTGAAGAACGCAAACGCTGGCTCGCAGCAGGACTCTGTCTTTACTGGTGCCTCGTCTGATCATATCATCCGTGCCTGCCCAGTCAAACCCCACGTCCTTCGGTGAGTACTATCCATCAGAACCCTGTAATTTCCAAACTTTACCACCGTGCCAGTCCAACTAGTCACCAAGAATGCACTGTTTCTCTTTCAGCCCTGGTGGACTTGGGCTCCCCAGGCAACTTGATCTCCCAAAGCCTCCTAAGCCTTCTCCAGTTGCCACTCTGTCAGCATGCCCAGGAGCTCTGAGTCGAAAACAATACAAGGAAAGTCGTTAGGACTTGGGTGGGTTAAGTTTCAGACACCCCCAGAGGGTCTCAAGATTGGCCTTCTTGGTACTGGAGGGAGATACACTTCTTGGTACTGGAGGGACCCATGGTCGATATCATCCTGGGACACACCTGGCTCACATTACATTCTCTGGAAATCAGGTGGGATTCATGTGAGGTAACGTCGTTGGAGTCTGTTCTGCCATCAACATTGCCTCAAGGGTCGAGTCTATCCACTGTCCATCCCGGAGCATAAGGCTATGGAGGAATACATCAAGGAGGCCCTCAAACGGGGATTCATTCGACCATCCAGCTCACCGGCTGCGTCCAGCTTCTTCTTTGTGGGCAAGAAGGATGGGGGCTTGAGGCGTTGCATTGACTATAGAGTTCTGAATTCACAGACAGTCAAGCTGCCGTATTCACTTCCCCCGGTCCCTGCCACTCTCTGGGAACTCCGTGGCGCCCACATATTCTCCAATCTGGACCTGCTGAGCGCTTATAGCCTCGTTCGAATCCGCAAAGGGGACGAATGGAAGACAGCCTTCATCACCCCTTCTGTTCACTACGAGTACTGTGTTATGCCGTATGGACTCGCCAAACGTCCCCTCAATCCTCCAAAGCTTCATGAACGAGGTGTTTCCGGAATTCCTCCTCAAGTCAGTCATATTTTACGTCGATGACATCCTAATCTATTCCCGAAGCTGGCCGAACATCGCCACCACGTGACGCAGGTCCTCCAGAAGCTCAGACAAACACCATCTCTTCCTAAAGCTTGAGAAGTGTGAATTCCATCGCTCCAAAGTGCAGTTCCTCGGGTACATCATCAGCCCGAAGGTATCCAGATGGACCAGGGGAAGGTATCCACCATTTAAGGAATGTTCCACAATCTGTGAAGGGAACTCCAGAGGTTCTTAGGATTTGTTAACTTCTATCGACGCTTTATCCAAGACTTCAGTCTGCATACTGCACCATTGACCTCTCTCTTTAGAGGTAAGCCCAAGTCCCTGTCCTGGACTTCCACTTATCAAAAGCCTTCCAAGAACTGAAGAACGCCTTTAGCACGGCTCCCATCCTTCACCATCCGAATCCTGAGTTACCGTTTGTGGTAGAAGTGGATGCCTCCACCACCGGCGTCGGGAGCTGTGCTATCCCAGCAGTTCGGTGTGGCTCCATGCCTCCAGCCTTGCGCTTACTATTCCTGGAAACTGATCCCAGCGGAGCAGAATAACTACATTGTGAACAGGGAGCTGATAGCTATCAAGCTCGCTCTAGAACATTGGTTGGAGGGAGCTTACCACCCCTTTACGGTAATCACTGATCATAAAAATCTGCAATATCTCCATGAAGCCTGTAGACTGAATCCCCGGCAAGCCCGTTGGGCCCTGTTCTTCACCAGATTCAATTTCACCATCACCTACTGCCCTGGAAACCGCAACTACAAGGCTGATGCTCTTTCTCATCTGCATTCCCTGGACACTCCTTCGGACCCCAAACCTATACTCCCTCTAGCCATGATTGTCAGCCCCATCATGTGGAGCACGGACGAGGACATCAGAGAGCCGCTACTCAACATGACCTGCTCTGCTGGGAGGCCCAGAACGGAGGATTTATGTTCCCCGGGTCCCAGCGCAATCCCTTCTGGGCTCAGTTCACAGTATACCGGGCTCTGGACATCCAGGCAGCCAACGGACCCACTCTCTCTCCTCCAAGCTTTGGTACTGTGGACCAGTATGGCCCGAGATGTCATCAGGTACATCCGCAGTTGCTCAGTCTGTGCCATGTCTTCCACTCCATGTCAGCTCCCGTCGGGCAAATTGGTACCCCTACCTGTTCCTCGAAGGCCCTGGTCCCCCATCTGGGAATTCACTTTGTCACTGACCTGCCCAACTCTGAAGGTAACACATGCATCTTAGTAGTTGTGGATCGATTCTCAAAATCTCGGGACAAGGTCTGGCCATCAACAAGGGATCTGCATCTCCGTCAGCAATGCAGGAAGCAGAGTCTCCACTACATTTGTCTGTTCACGGTCGAGAGGAAGATCAATGAGGTCACCTACAGGCTCCAATTACCTCCCAGGTACCCGCATTCACCCATCGTTCCACGTTTCACCTTCCACGTTCACTCCTTAAACCCTTCTCTCCCTCCACTGCAGATGCCCCCGGAACCTCAGGAACCCCCCCTCCAGAAATCCCTTGAACAAACCATCCATCTACCAGGTGAAGGAAATCCTGAACTCGCGGCGATGGGGTGCCCAGCTGGAATACCTGGTGGACTGGGAGGGGATACAGACCAGAGGAATCTGTTCCTGGGTGGCCCGGAACAACATTCTAGACCCCATGCTTCTTGAAGAGTTCCATCGACAACATCCTGATCGTCCCGCACCCAGAGGCCATGGTCGCCCTCGTCGTCGCGTCAGGGCGTCTGGAGCCGCCCCTGAGGAGGGGGTAATGTCAGGAACTCTCTGTCACAGACACCCCAATCAATCACCCGCACCTGACTCCCATTTCAAGCATGATCCCAATCACTGGAGTAGTACTGATCACCTGCACCCAGTAATCACTCACCAGGATAAAGACACCTCCAACTCAGTAATCCGGTGTCCGGTCTACTGTTCACAACCATGAGCTGGTGCCCGACCTCTCACTACTAACCTGTCTTCCTATGTCCTTAGATATCCCTATGACGATTTCCCTGTGACTTACCTAAGCGGACTCGAGGCATGTGTTTATCTCCAGAGCTCTGGAAGTTTATCGTCTCAACAAACTCTACAACACCTTGTCACATTACCACTTGTAAATATAAACTGTTCACTTCCACTAAAATCCTCCGTCTCCATAGTGGTTTTGTGACACCACCAGAGCACCATACAGACTTTTATTAAAGAGTTTGCTGATTTTATATCCGAGTTAGTGCTGGCTGCAGATAAAGTTTTAATTGTTGGTGATTTTAATGTCCATGTTGATAATGAAAAAGATGCATTGGGATCAGCATTTATAGACATTCTGAACTCTACTGGGGGTTAGACAACATGTCTCAGGACCTACTCATTGTCAAAATCATACTCTATATCTAATACTGTCACATGGAATTGATGTTGATGGTGTTGAAATTTTGCAGCTTGCTTGGCCGGAAAGTAACCTATCCTACAGAAAAGCATTACAAACTGCTAGATCTGATTTATTTTCATCTCTTTTAGAAGAAAACAAACATAACACCCAGGTATTTATTCAATACAATGGCTAAATTAACAAAAAATAAAGCATCAACAAGTCTTGACATTTCCCAACAGCACAGCAGTAATGACTTCATGAACTACTCTACTTCTAAGATTGATACTATTAGAGATAAAATTATAACCATGCAGCCGTCAATTACAGAATTAACATCAGACAGTGCACTATAGATCCCCTGAGGAACAGTTCCACTCATTTCTCTACTATAGGAGAGGAAGAATTGTATAAACTTTTTAAACATCTAAACCAACATGTATGTTAGACCCTATTCCATCTAAGCTCCTTAAAGAGGTGCTTCCAGAAGTCATAGATCCTCTTCTGGCTATTATTAATTCATCATTGTCATAAGGATATATGTCCCCAAACCTTCAAACTGGCTGTATTAAGCCTCTCATCAAAAAACCACTACTAGACCCCAAAGAACTAGTTAATTACAAACCAATCTCGAATCTCCCTTTTAGAACCAAGATTACTAGAAAAGGTAGTATCCTCATAATTATAGTATCCTCATTAATTATATTTCTTTCTTAGAGAAAATGGTATCTGTGAGGATTTCTAATCAGGATTTAGACGGTATCATAGTACTGAGACTGCTCTCCTTAGAGTGTACAAATGACCTGCTCTTATCATCTGATCGTGGTTTGTATCTCTCCATTAGTGCTATTGATCTTAGCGCTCCCCCCCCCCCCGGGCGTTTGACACTATTGACCACAACATTCTTTTGCATAGACTAGAAAACTTTGTTGTCATTAATGGAAGTGCATTAGCATGGTTAAAATCTTACTCTATGAGACCGCCATCAATTCTTAGCAGTGAATGAAAGATGGTATCATATCGATCACAAGTTGCAGTATGGAGTACCTCAAGGCTCGGTACTGGCCGTTACTCTTCATGCTTTACATGGTTACCCCTGGGAGATATTATCAGGAAACACACGGTTGTTAGCTTTTCCACTGTTTATGCTGATGATACTCAGCTCTATATTTTCTTCATGGCCGCCCGGCGAAACATACCAATATGATAAAACTAACGGAATGCATAGTCGATATAAAAAACTGAATGATGAGTAATTTCTTACTGTTAAATTAAGGAAAAAACTGAGGTTGTTAATTATAGGACCTAAAAACTCAGCTTTGTAATAACCTAGAATGCTGTCTAAGACTCGATGGCTGCTATGTCAATTCTTCTTCATCGGTTAGGAACCTAGGTGTGCTATTTGATAGCAATCTTTCCTTAAAAGCCACGTTTCTAGCATTTGTAAAACTGAATTTTTTCCATCTCAAAAATATATCTAAATTGTGACCTATGCTCTCAATGTCAAATGCAGAAATGTTAATCCATGCGTTTATGACCTCAAGGGTTAGATTATTGTAATGCTTTTATTGGGTGGTTGTTCTGCATGCTTAATAAACAAAGTATGACATATTAGCCCAGTTCAGTCAACACTGCACTGGCTCCCTATTATTATATTGTATAGATTTTAACATCTTGCTTATTACTTATAAAAGCCGTGAATGGTTTAGTCACCTCACATTTGAATGAGCTCTTCTGTAACATTATGTCCTCCACATCTGCTGCTTTCTCAAAACTCGTGTTTTTTTCAGAGCTCCTGCAGAATCTGTAAAAATTTTTAATCCTACAAACAGCATTTTAAGGCAAAGAAGTCAGTCAAATGAAAGAGAACATTAAAGACGTTGAGGGAGGGTACTCCAACCCCCCCCCCCGACCCCCTACAACCCCCCCCATTTACCTACCTCTCCACCTGGTCCATCTGATCCACGGAGATGGTTACATCTTCAGACCACAGTAACCAAACTTACTAGCCAAGTCGACGACTTGAAAGAAAAATGTGAAGATATGGAAGGGCGGGATGCGGAGAGGTAATATTCGCATCACGGGAGGTTCCCGACAACCTGGTTCAAGTTCACCTGCAGCGGTATCCAAAATTCTGAAAGAGATGCTGGAAATGGACGAGATGTGAAGATTGACCATTCGCATCGCAGTCTTGTCCCAAGGAAACCGGGGAGACAAACCTTGAACCATCATTGCAAAGTTAGATTATGATGGAGATTGCATGGAGATCTTACGAAAAGCCAGAGAACGCGCTCTGCTCAACCACAACGGGAATCAAATCACTATCTTTCCTGACTATACAGCCAGCGTTGCTAAGGCAAGAGTGGCCTTCGGTGATGTCAGGAGAGCTCTTCGGGGACAACAAGGCGTGCGATATGGACAGCAGCACAGGTAGAGATCTACTAGTAATTTACCATGCTGTTGTTATAATACTTTTGTCTGAGGTTTGTTTGGTTCTGTGGCTAGCCTGTGTGATGGTATATTTATTCTCACGGGACACCTTTGTTAATTTTTGCACAGGTAATTGCTGGCACATAAAGAAATTTAATTATTTTGTACTGAGATAAATTTGGTTTTGGCTGCCTGTTCTTCCCGTGCGGCTAGGGGCTAGGCCCCTAAAATACCTGGACTCATCTATTTTTTGGAGTTTCAAAAACATTTACTATAGTTCTATCGTTACAGACAGATTCTCATGTTTTCGCTGAGTATCTGCCACTGTTAAAAAAAAAGTGATGGAAAAATGCCTCCACCATATTATGTAACAGTTTGGTTTTAAAAGGCATAACCATCTATGTACTGGATGGCCCCATGTTTGTTTTTTTTTTTTTAATAATGGGATCTATAAAGGTTATAAGCTATAATGTCAAGGGCCTTCATAGCCCTATGAAGAGGAAAAATGATTCTGTGTCAGCTAAAACAACTAACTGCCAAATAGCTTTCCTGCAAGAAACTGATCTCTCTGACGCAGGAAACATGAGAAATTAAAGAGATCATGGGAAGAAAAAGTGTACTATTCCTCTCATCCATCAGGGAGAAAGAAAGGAGTGTCTATCCTAATACATAGTAGGTTAAATTTCACCTTAGAAAAGACTGCAGAGGGAAGATTTTATTTTAGTAAATGGCTCCATTGATGGCATCAATGTTTCACTTATGAAAACGTGTATGCACCGACATGAGGACAGGCCTGCTTTTATTAAACAAAAGTTTTCAAATGTTATTACACATTATAGCACTGGAATATTATTTAATGGGAGGGAGACTTCAATTGTATTATGTCAGAACATTTTGATAGACAACCCAGCTCTACTACCTCACTTTCCCGAATGAGTAAGATGTTACAATAACCAGGTCTTCTGAATTTGGACTTGTAGATGTGTGGCGAAGCAAATTTCCAAATTGTAGAGATTTTACATTTTACTCATTATAGACATGCATCTTAGCCTAGTATAGATTATTTTTTTCACTCATAAAGAAGAGTATATATAAAATAGTAGATATGAAGTTTATTACCATGACAATTTCGGACCATTCACCTGCAGAACTCAATAATGCGGGCATAGGACATAGACATAACTTCCAAAACAATGGAGATTAAATGCCTCGCTCCTTTAATGATTAAAGAATTTATTTCCTTTGTCACAAAAGAAACTTAAATTATATCTAAGTTCAAATGACTCTTGCCGACGGTTATCAGCACTCATAGTATGGGATTGTGCAAAAGCATATCTCAAGTGGTCGGATTATTTCATTGCTAGTGCCAAGAAGAGAGAGATAGTAGCTAAACACAAGAATTTGAATACACTATTAAAAATTTAGAGAAACAACATAAACAAACCCCAAACCCACAATTACTAAATAAAATAAAGGATGCGCGAAGAGAATACAACAGCTTAATCGCTGATAAGATCGAAGGCAATTTAAGATTTATTAATCAAAGATATTATGAACATGGCAATAGAGCTAGCAGATTGTTAGCCATTAGATTAAGAAAGCAAAGATCTTCAAACATCGTACAAAATAAATCTAGTCACTCTATCCATCCCCTTACGTAAGCCTGATGAAATTGCAGAATCCTTTGCAGACTTCTACAAATCACTCTACAAAATTCTGCATACTTGCTCTGACGATAATATGCTAGCAAGCACGTTCCTAAATAAATATAAAATTGAATGAGTTAACAGGAGGATAATGGCAAAGGATGAACCTATTTAAAGAAAGTGAAATAATTGAGACAATCTTATGGCTAAAGATAATAAAAGTCCAGGACCGACGGATACCTAAATTAATTCTATAAAACTTTAAAGAACTAGGTTTCTGGCCATGCTCACCTTATAAGAGCATATACATTATGGCACTGCAATCTGGTACAGTGGTACCCTCGTGGATGGATACAACCATTGTTGTGATTCACAAAGAGGGCAAAAGATCCTACCGAATGTCAGTCATAGAGGCCTATTTCATTGTTCAATAGTGATCTACGAATATTGACTACCATTCTTGCCAAAAGGTAAATAAAATTAATTAGTCAAATTATACATCCGGACCAACCGGATTATCCCAAGAGATATATGGTGGAGATAATCTTCATAGAGCGTTAAACATTATGAGCTATACACAAGTCTACAGGTGCCAAGGCAGTATTATTTTATCACTTGATGCTTAACAAGGCATTTGGATCGGGTATCTTGGCAGTATCTGATCCCAAACTCTTAAAGGTTTAAAATTCGGCCCCAATTTCATAAAGTGGATTCAAACACTCTACACGAATCCACTCGCCTCAGTGAGAGTTTAACGGTTTGTAGATCAAAACGCTTTACTCTAGAACGTGGATGCAGACAAAGGATGTCCATTGTCGCCCTTGCTGTTTGCTATCAGCATCGAACCTCTTGCTCAACTCATTAGGACGACAGTGCAATTAGGGAATTGTAATTGGAGGTGAGGAACATAAGTTGTCGTTATATGCAGATGATGTCCTGCTTTTCCTAACAGAACCTGAGACAACAATTCCATATTTAAAAAAAGCTAATTCTCCAGGTTGGGTACTACTCTGGATATAAAGTGAATACAGTTAAAACTGAGGCCATAGATATTAAATGGTCAAATTTCACAAAACAAATTCAATTAAAGCAGGTTCAAATGGCCCAAGAATGGGTTTTAAATACTTAGGCATTCCCTCCTCCTCTTTGGCCCAGTTATACGATAAAAACTATTAAAAAAAAATGGATTAGAAATATTTAGTGAAAGATTTTTAAATCGCTTGGACAAAAAGACTCTCCCTCTCTCTCTGATTGGTCGCTTTTGATCTATCCGTATGAATGTCCTGCCTAGATTACTCTATTTGTTTCAGATGGTACCCATAAATGGTCCAAAATCAGACTTTGATTTGCTTGAATAAAATAATTTCTAAGTTTGTTTTGGCAAGGAAACGGCCAAGAATAAGGCTTAAAATAATACAAAATCACTTAAAACAGTGGGTGGCTGGTGACTCCCAAACTTTAGGTTTTTACAAAATTCTGGGCAGCTCAGTTGAGGCCCCCCTGTGTCTCAAATGGAGGAAGAAGACACTCAAACACAGTGGATGCAATATTGCAACGAGCCTCTGTTCCCTTGCCACTTAAAATATTACACCTTTTCCAAGTGTAATCCTTAAAAAACGCCTCCATGGGCGAATGGACCAAATTTACTTTTAAAATTTGGATAACTATACAAAGATCACTTGGGCTGTCTAAGAAAATCTCATCTGCTGCAGTAGCATTTGGCTATCTTAATGACGTTTTGCACCGTCTCGTACAGACGTAGGTTTTAAAAAGTTGCGTCTCATCAATGTGGACTAGATTATCTGCACACCAATTGTTTCATGATGGCACACTTAAAAATCATTCGAACAAATAAGAAATGAATTCAACACTCCAAAGGTTCTGAATTTTTTGAGTTATTTGGGGGTTACAACTGGAGACATTTCCTCACAACTCATCGGGATCTATAAATGATTAAAAAACCCTCCCAAATAGAAGTTTATTGTTAAAAGAAATACAGATGGGACGTCCAGTCAAAAAATAATTTCTAAAGGATATCGATGTGTTTTTGACTGAAGAATTCAAGAAAAAAATAACACATTACGATCAATGGAAAAATGGGAGGACTGAATTGAAACTTCCTCTTGAAAAACCTTGGGAGGAACTTGTGGAGAGTTGTCATCTTGTAACCAATTTCTAATGTCTGGAGGGAATTCAAATGGAAGATAATAACCCATATTTTTTCATACATCCGCAGCAGATAATGGTAAAATGGAATCTCTCCCTATTGCAGACAAGTGCTGGAGAAATTGTGGCCCGCATGTGGGTAACCACAGCTATATTATTGTGTTCATGTCCGAATTCACATTTACATTACGACGTCAGAAAACGGTTGTCTTAAAGAGATGGGCCACCTGTAATGCCTTTTTTTTTAATACTCCAGTGATCATTAGGCGTATACTGACATATCCACCCTTTTTTCATCTCTGCACCTTTCTCCAATGTCTTTAATTTTTATGTTGTTTTTTTTTTCATTTGTTTTTTCCTAATACCAGGGTGTATTTGTTTTTCATTCTCTGTTTAAAATGTGTCACTATATAAGTACATTTTGAAAAATTGCCAGTATTGTGGAAACCTATCGTACTAACATGTTAAAAACCCAATTCCATACTTTTATTGGTATGTAATTCTGTGTTTCTAAATAAAAATATATGTTTCAAAAAAAAAAAAAAAAAAAAAAAACCTGGAAATTTGCATAATCCCTAGCATATCAAAGTCAATACGTGCGGGCAGGCAGATTCTTTTCCTATTTATAGTGCCCGAAACTCTACTCTGGAATAACCTACCTAACCTTGGTCGGGGAGGCCACGACACACTCTGTCAGTTTATAAATTACAGATCTCTTTAAGATTACCTGTGCTTACACATAACACACTAATACGCTTCTGATAATCCAAATCCGTTTAAAAGGATTTAGAGGCTGCATTAAATTATGTACACCGGAAAGTTTTTACTGTTACCCATAACCTGTTTCGTTAATTATTTTTGCCATTTAGTGTTTTTTTTTTTTTTTATACATATATCTCTCAAGTATTTTTTGGCTGATTTTTTTATATACGTAGCCTATATCTCTCTGGGGCATTTTGTATTTGGATTAAACCAAATAACGTGAGGTGTAATCATGTAGGCAAATAGTATGTTGCAAAAAATGTCCCATTGCAATCTTAAAAAAAAAAAACAAAAAAAATGTTTTCAAAGGCACAAGGTAAAGTTACTCCCATTTTTATTGAGCTCTGTCTTTTTGATGCACATGCGCGCAGTGGGGCTCGTTACTCTAATGTATTCAAATATAGTGTTTTTCTGTGGCATGCAGTTTTGTAGTAGGCATCTGGCTGAGATTATCATCAGCGCAAAAGGTCTGTTGGTTTGGATTATCCCAAGGTAGACACGTTGTCGCATCGAACTACAAACTTTGAGCCTAAAGTGCACTGTAAGGTCGCTTTGGATCAAAGTTGATCAAAAAGTGACATAAATTCATAAATGGAAATGCAAGTCTGGTGTGAGTTTGAGGACAGCAAAATCGCAATGGTTATCCATGAGCTTTTTTTTGTGTCAGTTACAGTATGGACAATATATCTGGAAAAAAGTTATGTTATGCAATTAAGGACCACAGCACATTAAATAACAGCGCGTCTCTGTACCAGCCATCGACTACGCTAGCTTATCATGTCAGACTCCATCCTACAGAGGGCCGAGCGGCGAAGACGCCGCTAGCTATGCAACATGACACGAGTAAACCTCTAGGCTCCTAGGAGAACAATAAAAAAACGCAGAGATACTATTAAGTGCAAAACAACACTAAAAAATGCTCTGACTCGATAGTTGAACGCTTTTCATCTTTTTCTGTTCTTGTTTGCAATACTAGCACGTTGGACAGAGCTTGCAATATATATTTGGCGTAGTTTTAGAGTGTAAAATCTTCCAGCGAACTTTTAGGTCAAAATGCGTAGCCGCTACGCAAAATGCCGTACAGGTTGGCAGGTCTGTGGGGCCTGGGCCGCGCCTCGGAGCGACTGCTCTTGCCACTGGTCCTCCACAACCTATCTGCGCTGCCATGGCCTCCCTAGTCCCTGCCTCCCCAGGCATCCACCCATGGCCCCAACTCCCTGATCTGCCCCTGAGGCCTCCCGTGTGTCCACTTGGACCCAGTCCTCCCGGGCGGCCCGACCCCCCACTCCCTTTGGATCTGTTCCGGGCGGGATTGCACCTTTCAGGAGGCGGAGGAATCTCACAGGGAGTCTCCAGCTGTGCCCAAAGTTGAGTGTACACACTTCGAAAGCACACGGACTCAAGCACCGGCCTCCGAAGTGCACGCAGGTCCCTCTGAAGTTCCGTGACGGCTGGGCCACCTTTGTAGAATTTCATAATTATGACACCAAAGGTTCCCGATTAGCGCTCTGTCGCACATAAACAGTTTGAGATGGGAGCTGTGAGAAGACAATCCTGCCAGGATAGGTGGAGCCAGAATTGCTCATTTTTGTTTTTATGTTTTACGTCATAAAGGAGGAGATGTTGATGTACCTCAGGCTTAGCTAAGACTGAGGCTAGGTAATTACACTGGTTTGCGCTGTCCTTTGTCGGATTACATCTTTAATGCAGGAATTGACTTGGAGCTTACTGAATAATGTAATGATACATATGAAAAACTACCAAATACACAAACACGTAGCAGTTCAAATGTTGACTGATATCTTACAAAAGTGCGATTTTATATAGTTTATTGTCTTGACCAAGGTCATCATACTTAGACAGGTTGCAACTCTGATTTTTAAACA
>NW_024872920.1:441567-457137 GCF_018340385.1 Cyprinus carpio
ATCCTATTCCACCTCATCTCCATCGAGCCATTTCTCCTGCAGTTGTACCTGCACTCACTCACATCATTAACATATTCCTCCACACTGGTAGTTTTTTCCCTCATCATTTAGACAGGCACTTATAACTCCACTACTTAAGAAACCCACCCTCCACCCATCTCTTTTAGAGAACTACAGACAATTTCCCTCTTCCTTTCATTGCAAAAAACTTACACTGTGTTCAACCAAGTCTCTGCCTTTCTCACACAAGAACCCACCTCCTTGAACGCAGACCAATCTTCCGTTCAGAAGGGGACATTCAACGGAGACTGCCTTGCTCTCTGTTATTGATATAGCCCTAAGACTGGGCAATGAACGTAATCCACTCTTCAATACCTTAGCTTGCTTAATCTTCCTTGCTCTTTTTGTTGACACTGTTAACCACCATATCCTCCTGTCAACCCTACTGTCAAAGTGGCATCGACAGGACCCAGCACGCCAGTGTTTGAGTCTTACCCTATCAATCAGTCTTCAAAGTATACATTTGGAGAGGTGAGTTTCCAAGTCCGCAACATCTAACTACTGGGTGCCTCGGGGGTCTTCCAGTTCTTGGACCACTTCTCCTTTCTCTAGTCTACATAGCATCATTAGGTTCTGTCTTGCAGAAACATGGCTTATCATACCACTGCTATGCTGATGACACTCAACTGCTACCTATCATTCCATCCTAATGAGCCAAACATAGTTGTTTGCTCACTGTCTCAGCGTGTCTAAGAGACATTTCTCGCTGGATGAAGGACCATCACACTTCACTCAACCTTACAAGGCAGAGAGAGAACCTGCTTGTGATTCCAGCAAACCCATTGTTTCATCACATTTCACCATCAAGTTAGGCACATCAACCATAAACTCCTTCAAAAAACAGCCAGAAACCTGGAGGTATGTATCTGAATGATCAGCTAAACTTCTCAGACCACATTGCTAAAAACTGTCCTAGCAGATTTTGCTTTATTCAACATTAAGAATATCAGGCCTTTCTTTCGGACATGCTGCCACAACTCCGTGTTCAAGCTCTTTGGTTCTGTCCAGGCTAGAACGATGACAATGCTCCTCTTGCCGGCTCTTGGCTTTCCACGCCAGTTTCTCATATCTCTTAAGACTTTTTACCAATTAATCCAGAACACACGGCAGCAAGATTAATTTTAAATGAGCCGAAAAGATACACACGTCACACCTCTGTTTACCACGTTTGCAACTGGGCTACCAATAGCTGCTCGCCTAAAATTCAAGGCATTGATGTTGTGCAACTAGCGTGGAAATCTCGGCATGAGTTTTTGCCACTCTCAAATCAAAGCTGTCTTAATACGTGTGCAAAATGTTTTCCAACCCGGCCATTCTGCCTCAATCTACTCAACATCGCTATCCCCTGTTTTTTTTTTTTTTTTTTTTTTTTCATTTTTGGTTTTTTCAATTAGAAGAACGAAACGAATGAATGATAGCGATCGACGCGAATGTACACAGAGTCAAATGCCGTGGTATGGGTCTAAACATACCTGGCAATTAAAGCTCAGTTCAGAAAATTCCTGGATCTCTGATTCTTAGTGACATGTTTCTGTGAGCTTAACTCCTACCTTTCTGATTAGATCCACTCATGGTGGTTCTTGATGAGGGGTGAAGTTTTATAAGTCAAACAACTTGCTACGGGGTTCCTCAAGGCTCAGTACTTGGACCGCTTCTCTCTTCTTTGCATCTACATGACGTCATTAGGATTCTGTCATTCAGAAGCATGGCTTTTCCTATCACTGCTACGCTGATGACGACACTCAACTCTACTTCTCATTCCAACCAGATGACCCGACAGTAGTTGGCTCGCATTTTCAGCCTGTCTGAGTGACATTTCTAGCTGGATGGAACTGACCATCACCTTCAGCTCAAACCTTACTAAAGACTGAATGATGTCTGGTGTTCCAGGCTGAAAACCCAAGGATCGTTTCATCACAAGCGTGTTCTCTAATACAGCTGGGGTTCGTCAACCATAACTCCTTCCAGTACAGCCAGAAACCTAGGAAGTTGTGATGGATCATCAGTTAAGTCTTCACAGACCATATTGCTACAAAACGACCCGGTCCTGGCATATTTGCCTTATACAACATTGGAAGAGAGAAGATTAGACCCCGTTCTGTGTCAGAGCAAGCCAACCCAACGTTCTTGTCCAAGCTCTTGTTCTCTCCAGACTGGGACTATTGCCATATGCGCCTTCCTGCGCCGGGGCCTTCTGCATGTGTCTATCACCCTCTACCAAATGATTCCAGAAGTGCAGCAGCGAGGTTGTCTTCAAATGAGCCAAAAACAGCTCATGTTACTCCTCTCTCATCATAGGTTACACTGGCTACCACAGTAGACCGCTCGGCATCAAATTCAAGTGTACTGCTGCTCTGGCTTTGCCTACAAAAACGACCCTGGACTGGCACGCGGCGCCAACTGTTTACCTAAACTCACTAGTTCAACTTCTATTATGCCACACCTCCAGAAGTTTTGCGCTCTGCAAGTGAACGACGCCTTGTGTTGCCATCTCCAAAGAGGTTCAATAAATCACTCTCAGCTTGGACTTTTTCCTTGACTGCTCCCAGCTGGTGGAAAGACCTCACGATCCTCAATTCGAACAGCCTGAGTCTGGTACTCACTTTTAAAAAACAATCTAAAGAATCCTCACTTTTTCGCCTGCACTTAACCAACTAATACTAGTACTTACCTTTTTCTTTTCTTGTCTAATCATATTCAAAAAAAAAAAATTTGAATCTCTGATTGTTTTCTACTGTTCTCATTTGTAAGTCGCTTTGGAAAAGGCGTCTGCATAACTGATTTAAATGTTAAATGTAAATGTTTCTAACAAGGTTTTGCAGACAGTTGAAGACGTTTTGTTGATTTGGCAAGCATACACAAAATAAAAGTAGACCCATTTACAGATTCAAGCTGAATGTATACCTCTCTACTTTTATGTGTTCAATCAAAAGTGACAGAGGCATTAGAAGTTTTCTCTTGTTCATTTTTTTCCGGAAAATAATCCAAGTGCTTCCATCCACGACATCTTTGCCCAGCTCCAGGCGGTTAAAGATAAAATTCCCCCAAACCAGGACACACAAAGAATAGGAATTCCTACTGCGGATACTCTATTTTATATTTTTTATCTGAACACCTTTATATCCTGCAGCGGTGGACTAAAGGCGCACGATTGGAGCTCGATAAAACTTTCAGTCATCCTAAAGATTTCAGATCTCACACGACTTGCACAATAAATTTTCATTAAAACAGATTTTAAGACTCCACTGGTCTCAAATTCCATTTGGCATCCTTGGGACATATATTCGTTTCAGCAAACAGGGACATTACTTGCATCCTTCCACTATATGTTGGAACAGCTGAATGCTTTTTGTTTTTTGAGACTGAACCCTCAAAAAAAAGACTTATTTAAAAATGTCATGTAGTGAAACTACAGAACTCACCTCTTTTCCACAAATCTGTACGTACCCCCCTACAAATATTCTCGGCCCCCTCACGGTCTTATTTTGCAGGCCACCGACCTTTCGGCACCTGCCCCTAGACCCCTTGAGGTCTATATACGAAAATGGTGGCTACGTCTTCATAGCTTTTTAACACAAGTCCTGGATTTCTTAACTAAACAATTGTATTCAAAAATGATTATAAAAAACATTCAAGCACGTTTGAAAATTCCAAGACTCATGAGAATTATATACGTCCAAGAAGAAGACCCTAATTATGTGCGTTGAACTATCATACAACTTAATGTACTTACCAAATACTAGGACAAGGCCAAGCCAACTTATTACCCGCAGCCCCTTATTTAAGCTATCTTCTGACTCTATTATCTCACCTTATATAATTCTGTTTTGACTTTAGGTATTTCTCGGTTCAATTACTTGTTTTTGTTTGCAGATAAGTGAATTTTACCCTGTGTTTAAACAATCATCTCTTATTTCTATTCCTGGATCGTAGTAATAGGTTTTTTTTTCAGTTACCCATGGTTTTGTTTTTTGGCGGTAGAGTTTGCGTCGACCGTCTACAAGGAATGATTCATGTCTCAACAAAAGCCAACATAAGCAACAAGTCACCTCAGGGGCCCGTTCGTTTACACCTCGCTTATGTATATCTGAGATGGATTTGAAAGATGACCAGATCTTCTCTATGTTGATAACTGACTTCTCTCTGGCTAATTGGTACGTCAAAAGAAATTGTGGATTTTTATTAAAATATATGCATTAGTTGTCTAAGATTACTGTGCAGTTCTCGTGTTCCCCCTAAAGGGCAGATACAGCAATGCAGCGATTGGCTCGGTGGGTACCAAGACAGCAAATGTACATGACTTCTTATAATTAAAAAAGAGACTCCTCACGTAAAACTTTCTGGACCTTTAACAGGAAACAAAGCCAACTGAACCACAACTTCATAAATGGTATAATAGTATAAATGAAACGTTGCACTTCTTTTATTTCTTCAATTACATTAGTTCCAAATTATTTATTTTCACGATTTTCTAGTATTTGTACCAGGCTTTACATTTTTAATTTCCATATTGTTGTTGCGGCTTGTTCCTTGTGAGTTTTCTCGCCTTATGTACTGTCACAACGTCTTTACTCCGTTTTCATTTTGTTTCTGTGTCTGAGTTGATTGCTAGGTCCGCCCCGTGCACCTGCTGCGTCGTTGTACACACTGCGTCTCATTATACGCGTTGACGAATCCATACGCTATTAAGGATTCTGAAGTGGAGCAGTGGACGAGCTCCGGTGGGAAGATGGAGACTCACCTGCAAACGAGTCTTGTGGTTCTTTGTTGGTTTCCTTAATTGGAAATTTTTGGTTGACTTTTCATTTCGTTTTGAAAAGTGTTTCGTGTTGTGTTATGTCTATTCATGTTTAGTTATTTATTGTAGAAGTTATTTTTGTCTTTATTCTGTTATGATATTTGTTTTCCTAGTTTTGTTATTTAAATAAATATTCTAGCATTTCATTTAGGTACTCATGTATCCTTCGTTATGTTATGCAACGCCTTTTCTCTACCAGTTCTAAAGAGCGGGTTTCGTACTTTACAATTGGGGACTTGTCCGAGATAACTTTGTTTAATCTGATTTGTGTGAGCAGATGATAATGACCCTTGTCCAAATGGCGCACTTCATCATGGACCTTAAATTGCGCGTGCTCACCGGTCTCCGAGTACCAGTCAGTCCGTCCCAGTCAGCATTTAACGCTCTGAGTGTTATTCCTGCTTCTTGCTTGCCTTGCTGTTGTTTTGTGGATCTGTTAGCTCCGTTGTACGCATTTGCTTTTTCTTGTAGAATCTTTCTCCTCGTCTCTCTCTCTTCTGTGTTCTCTCCCTCTCCTTCTACTCGCCTCTTCTCTCTCGTTTAAAGTGCTTACAAAATATTAAAATGCACTTCCCACCATATATTCTTGATATTATACTCTACAATACTAATCTGATTAATTGTGATCGACTTCACTTTTATTTTAACACCGTGAGGCACAGTGCACCTGCATTGTTGTTAGCACTTGTGTTTAGCTTGTCATTAGGATCTTCCATTATGTACCTCTCACTGTTGTTAGTCATCTCATCCTCTCCTTGCTATTCTCTCTCTCTGGTTTTCACAAGTTTCCTACAAACAAACGTGGGGAAAAGAATCTTTCATCCAGCACACCGGTTGAGTAAGTGCTTATCATGCCATCTGTTATTTGCCACTGACTGCACCCAATGTATAGTTTATCTATCTCTGGGCGGTGATGACGGGTTCACAATGTGATAAATGCAGGGGGAAATAGTTAAGGGTGACCAGATAGAAAATAGGATTTCAGCAATTAGAGACAAGCATCCAAACTGTAATTGAGGCAGTGTAAAGAATGTCGAGGGGGGTCTTTAGATGGCGGCTTTGAATCGTAGCTCTAGCTCAGTGAGTCTGGACATTGTTCGTCACACGGTTAACAGGGCCTTTGCAGCAGTGGCAACTGGAGTTGACTGTGAGGCGGCATAGTCGCTGGCCAGTCGCCCTAAACACACATTCTTCTGTTCCGAACAAAACATGAAACAGGTTGTCCCAACCCACGCAGTTTGAACAGCCACCCATGAGAAACCTGTGAAATAGAGTGCTCTAGTTATTGGTGATTTCTATGCGATAGAATGTGAAAAATGGAAGACACCCAGCCAGCCCACCTAGTCCAAAGTTTACCGGGAGCCAGCAGGGCCGACATCTTTAGCAAATTTAAAAGTGCTGGCTAATGTTAAACGTAAATACGTAAGCACTGTTATTCACGCCGCTCTAGGTTGCTGTTGACTGCGCCACATCGAGATCACTAAAAATAACATTAAACAGAGGTGTGTGAACTGAAAGATGATGTCAGACACTGTTTTAATCTGCTCTGGTCCCCTCCACGGCTTACGTGGTGATGAGATGCATAGCAGATTTTCATCACTCCATGGCTGGATTTGTCTAAGTGGACGTGCCCGCAGAAAACAGGGTATCAGACAACATTTGAACGAGCTTTTGGGGCAGACCCACCTGTTTGAAAAGAGATGGTCTTCATCCCTCCTGGGGTTGGTGCCGCTCTCTTCTCTAGAGCAATTTGATAATATTCTCGAATGTCAAAGTCAACTGGGCGGGCGGCAGATCCCTCTCCTATTTAGCTTCCAAACCTCCGGACTAACCTACCTAACATTGTTTTGGAGGCAGACACACTCTTTATTGGTAGTTTAAATCTAGATTAAAGACTCAATATCTTTACACCGGCCTTACCACATAACATACTACACACACTTCTAAATATCCAAATCTGCTAAAGGATTTGTAGGCTGCAATTTAATAGTTGGTGAACCAGGAATACTTTCCTATAACACCCGATGTTTACTTGCTACATCGCTAGAAGAAATGGCATCTACGCTCATTTTAGTCTGTGTCGCTCTTATTCCGAGGTTCACCGTGAGCTCACAAGATCCAGTCTGTAATCCAGCCCAGATGGTGGATCAGCACTAGAACGGGACCTCTACAGCCCTGAAGACAGCGGGGACCAGGACAACTAGAGCCCCAGAGACAGGATCCCTCTGTAAAGACCTGTCGCAGTACAAACCACAGGGACAAGACACAGGAAAGATGATTCTTCTGCACAATCGCTTTGCGCAGCCTGGAATTGAACTGCTGGTTTTGTCCTGGCCAGAGGAGAACTGGCACCCCGAATTGAGCCTGGTTTCTACCCAAGGTTTTTTTTCTTCACATTCGTCTGTCACCGGATGGAGTTTTGGTTGCCTTTGCCACTGGCGCCTCTGGGCTTGCCTTAGTTGGTGGACCTTCATTACAAGCAATTTCCTTGACTTGATTGCAAATGATTGCACAGATTTTATATTTTAAACCCCTGACATACTAAGCTTATATCCTTCCTCTCCTCCCGGCATGAGAAATCCACTGAATTCAATGAAATTGACCAACTGCCTTTAAACTGTCATTTTGTAATTTATTGACACAATGTCTTGTTGTTCCTAAGTTCTTGTTATTCCGTTGCGTTGACCGCAATTTTTTTTTTTAAAGTGCTATATAAATTAAGGTGACTCTGACCTCAGCAGGTTTTTGCCTTTTGCCCCCTTTGTACCTGGAAGCGGGTCTTACCGCGAAGCCCGCATAGTTCAGGCTCAGCACATTTTAACTTTACCCATGGCATCCTTGTAAATGCCAATCAGGACAACTGATGAGAGGAGATTTCGACAGAGCAATTGAATACATGGCCTTGAAAATGAAAATATTTAAAGTGTAGGTATCATTACGGGGTTTTTATGACCTAGGTGTACATTTCTTAACCAGTTGTTACCTCCATTTATATACAAACATTATGTCCGACCATGTTATCCTTGAACATACTCATGCGCGTTGAATAATTACTATCGCATTATGATTCATTAAATAACTAGAACGAATGTACAGGGCTTTAACTGTATGATCCAATTAAACCTAGTATTTATAATTAACCTGTAAATTCATCTGAAACTCACGTGCATATTTTGTGTAATGTTAAAATTGTAATCTTTTAGTTCAAATGGAACATAGGCAGCATATTCACGAGACCTACGGCTCACGTAAAAAAACAACCGAACCGTTATATCAGAGCGTGGCGTCCCGAGTCTGTCCCAAAAATACCTCTCAATGCACCCTCGTGGACTCGCGCCAAGGGCCCTATAGGTCTGCACTACATGACTTCACCAAAGTGTGGACTCTGAGGAAGTCCACAAGTCTGGAGTGTGCCATTTGGGACAGGGCCAATGATGGTGGTGGTGCTGAGTGATATCTGGGTAGGCAGAGTAAACCAGGGAGACCGTGTTTAGCGCCGGTTTCTCACCATGGTTTACTGATTTATTATTTTCTTTATTTTAGTTTGTTATTTTTGGCGGTATTCCGGGGAGAGGCTTGCCTCTCAATTGGTACCCTCTGAAGATTAGAGAGATCTTCGTTAGGTAGGTGTAGGTCTGAGTCGTTTATAGCCTACTATTTTATTATGTTTAATTTTCTGCCATCTTTATTATGGCAGACCTTTGATGTACATGATTTATCCACCTAGTGTTGCGGGGTTAGAAACGTGTAGAAAGGATGATTTTGGCCTTATGCTCACATTTTGAAATACCATTTTTCTAGAACATTGCTTAAGAAAGAGCTTAAAAAGCTTGTTTGGTGCTTGTTTTAATTAGTCAGGGTGGTGCCTTCGTGGGGGATTTTCCTACATCAGCAGAATGGTTTACACCTGTTTATGGATGAAGAGGAACAATCCCCACCGCTTCCCTTACCTCACGGTGTTTTTGTTGGTGATCCAGTTACTCCGGGTACCAGTGGTGGTGCAGGTAGCCACCTCTTTCTTTGCCTAAATTTTAACCTTTTTTTTCCCTCTCTACCGAAGCGTCCCCCGCCAGATTGTGGAGATTTGTGTTTAAAAATTACGGTTTTAGCTCGATTTACAAAGTTTCGAGACGCAAGACAAAGCTCAAGCACGGAAGGATGGGAATTGCAGGATCAGCTCGAATTGCACCATACTGATGCGGAAATGAAAGTTAAAATGCGCCGCAGTTAGAATTACAGGCTGTTTGGAGACGATCCAGAAGATCTAAAAAATCATCTGTGTTCGAAGGTAGGGTTAGTTCGAGCCTCTGAAGCCGCTGTGTTAGTGTCGAAAATCGATGATCCTGTTGGGTCTACAGCTGGACTCTATATCTGTGTAGACAGATTTTGTAAATGCTCATTCAACTTCTCCCGTTTAATGTGGCAAAGAACATTGGTAATAGTTCCACCATTTTGTGAGGAAAGAAGTTGAGGCTTATTTTCAGGCATTTGAGCGCAATAGCTTCAGCTTCGAAGTGGCCAACTGAGGTCTGCGTCATTAATGTTACAATGCTAGGTTACAGGGAAAGCGCAGGGGGGAAGTTCCTTACCAAAAAGTAGTATACTCAAGTTTATTTTATTAAGTATACTTAAGTAAAGTTCAAGTATATTTTGATTTTTTGTAAAAAGTCAAGTCATACTTAATTGTCCATTATAAGTATATTATCTTAGAAGTACATAAAGCCCATTCTGAGGAAGTACATAAAAAAAGTAAACTAAAAGTATACTTTCCTTATTTTTAGTTTTAAAAATAAGTATACTAATAGCACACTGAATAAAACTTCTTTTTCGTTAAGGGTTGTGCTTCTCTCTTTTTAGAAGAAAGGGTTTCAAATGAGACTGTGAAAAATGCGATTCTTCCGTGCCTATGAGGTTAGGCCTGAACATTATAGACAACGGTTTGTACCACGGAAAAATCTGCTTCCCAGACATATGTCGAGTTTTGCCCATGTAACTGGTGTGTATAATGATTTGACTTGATTGATTTTGCCTTCTTTCCTATATTGTATTTTTTTTTTTAGATGCTGTTTATACTGCTATAAATTCTATGTGTTTCATTAAAAGAATGGGTTAGTGAACTCCACGAAATTTTGTTCCTCTATAATTGTTGCAAGTAAAATAATATAACAATTAAAGTCGTGGAACTTTTCTTTGGAATTTTGTTGGGGAGGGAATTATATCAGTGGAAAACATCAGGGGTCCCCCACGGCGAGGGGGTGGACGATGTGCCATGGCCTCAGTCCACCTTGTGTGCGAGGCTAATGGAGCACATGGTACTATTTGGTTCTTCCCCGTACATGACTCTGAGTATTGAAGATGGTTTTCTCTGTTAAAATGCATATATTATTGCTGGATGATGTGATTATACTAGCAACTCGATGTGCTAGAGTTATGATGGAAATGTAATATTTTAATGTGTTATTTGAACCTTAAAACCAATGTACATTGGGACGCTAACTAATTTGCAATCATAGCCTTAGTATGCCAGAGGAGGGAGAAGCTGTCGCCATGTTGATCCATGATTATTTCTCCTTATTACAGGTATGTGTTTGATTAGTAATGTTGTATAAAAGAAAAAGAGATTTAGTTGGGACATGTGTGAATGTGTATTGTATGTAGAGTATTACGGACGAAAAAGAAGAAGGAAAAATCAAATTTAATGATTCATGTAGTGCCGTGCCGCACATGGTGCGGCCTACACATTGGCACGGTGCTAAAACATATTAAATTATTAAGTTTGGATGTAATGTATAGGGGGGGGTGGAATAGGGGGGGGGGGGGGGGGGAAAAATTAACTTGATTTATTCACTACAAATTGGTATTATAATTTGTTTTATTGCACTATAGTGTATTTTAATGTAATAAATACTGGAATAATGCATAATTAATGTTATTTTAAAATTTTCTGTCTAATGTAATTGTAATCTATTTATTGTAATATTCTATACTTTATTGTGATGTATTAATAGGAATATGTGATGTATAAGGAACGAACAAAGGAGACATATTGTAAACGGTATTTATTTATATTATGTTTATATCATTATTTTTTATTATTGTATAAATGTCAGTACACCTGTGGTTGCAAGGGCTAATGAGCACATGGATATTTGGTTCTCCCTGTAAATATGACTCTGAATGCCACAGAGGAAGAAGCTGTCGCCTGTTGACCACTGATCATTTCTCCTTATTTACAGATTGATGATTTAAAAGAAAGTGCTGAATCTCATCAAAGAGTGGTTGTGTTGGGTCTCTGTGCGTGTGAGGGTGACCAGCTCCAGACATGGCTACACCCGCGAGAAGGGTATACTTTTTGATTGATGGATACAAAGCGTGTAAAGTCACGAGCTATCAATCTTTGTGTGAACTTTTGTTTTTTCATTGAGGAGTTCAAGGAATTGTGTTTCCGGAGCGTACTGCTTTGTACCTAAATGAAACAGAAGGTTTAGTACTGGGTGCACCAAGCGGCTGTTCTGGCAGACGAGGATGCATTAATTCATTAACCTGTGTTGTGGAGAAAGCAAGCGAGAGGGCGGTGTAGCCGAGGGGACTCTTAATGGGATACCACCTCAAAGGGAGGGAAGGCGAATAGAATGAAGTTAATTCTTTTGACTTAAACTCAAGCCCTAATTCATGCTAGCCCAAAAAAAAAACTCGTAAAGGAATGTGGTATTGTCACCAAATGGGACATGTTCGAATTTTATCAATGAGTGTCGCATTTTACAATGAAAGCAAAGGAAAGCGGTAAAAAGAGCGTTCAGGATGGTTCAATTCAACCTTGCGGGTCACATTTTAGTAAAGTGTGGTCTCAGCAGCCCACGACTTCTGTAGTTCCTGACGAGTGTTTTCAACCTTTTGTGTTTGACGGGTCATGTATGGTGACTGGTCGTGTTGAGGATCAGAAGGCTGTGAAGATTTTGCGGGATACGGGGGGGATGCCAGTCCTTTATACTGTCCAACATTTTGCCTTTTTCCAAGCGAGTTTGCAGTGTGATACTAGCACTATTGTTACAGGGTATATAAATGGGTTTTTATAACTGTACCTCCCTTTATCGCGTATGGGTGTCCTTGATTTAGTCTCTGGATGTTTTAATTGTTAGCGGCTCGTTGTCTTCCCTACACTGTGAAAGGTATTGAATTTTATTATGGGGAAATGATCTCGCTGGAAGGCAAAGTAATGCCAGTTGTGCATGTTGACTATTACTCCAGTACCCTGATCAACACACCCGACATGCACTTGCACAACATTTTCCAAATGTTTTTGCTTCTAGTGTAGTTACGACACAGTTGCTCAGGGGAAGAAGATCTCGCTAAGGAGAATGAAGTGAAGTTATTTTAGAGTCTTATTTTTTCAAAGATGTTTGAGAGAATATAAACTTTCTGAAGATTCGGATGTTTAACCCGATCAAAAATGTCTGTTTTGCCGACCCTGACGTAAATTTTGGCCTATTGCGTGTGATGTTATCTTATTGAAGCTTCAGAAAAGAGATCTTACGTTAGAGAAGTGTCGTCTCAGTGACAAAAACTGACGCAGCTGAAATATCACTGTCGCATAACCATCAGTTTCTATTGGAACAACACTGTGTTACTGCGTAAATGGACATGCTCGATTATGGAGTGATGAAAATTCAGATGATTGGAACGTGCGTCCATTCAAGTTGTGGTACCCTCAAAAATTTTGACAGCCTATTTTGAGTTGAGACCCATGATCAATCCTTGGTCTGGGCATCTTGGGATAACTAAAAATAATACAATCGGGTGCTCCAACACTTCTTTGCGCCTGGGTTCGAAAACGGACTTGTTGTCTCGATATTGTAAAACTTGCCATACATGTTCACGTGTTGGAACGCCCCAATCGGACTGTGCCACCTGCCTACACTCGTCCTATTACGGCTGTGGGTGACCTTTTGAAGCGTCCTTGTAGATGTGTTGGTCCACTTCCACCAAAATAAATTCTGGTTCAGTATTTTACCAATTATGTGCGCTGTCGTCACACGATTTTTCCGGAAGCAATACCGTTATGAACTATAACTGCCAATCAATAACCAACAGCTTAACAAAATTTTTACAAACATTTCGGATTGCCGAAATTGTTCAACCGGGTCAAGGTAATCATGTCGTGTCTAAAATATTTCAGAATGTGTTTGAAAGATTTTGAGAGATACAGGTCAACATGTCACCCAGTCGCTTTCATCCAGAAGTGCAGGGGTTCTGAGCGGTGCAATCAGGACACAGAAATCTAGTTCGAACCACAAAAAAAACAACAAGAAAATATTGCCGGAAGGCGGGGAATGAGTGGGATGATGGAGACCCCTTTTGGGTCTTATTTATATGGTGGTCACTTTAAGAATTCTGGAGGTTTTTAAGACGTTTTGACCATCTCAATTATCTTATCTAGCGTCCAGCGTCAGGATGTGGTTGACTTAGTAGAAAGTTATCCCTAACCTGTTTAGTGAGGTTGCCATCTGGTAACTCTGTTCATCCAGCATGATATTGAAGTGGGTAACGCAGTAGTCCAATAAAAAAGCATGCGTATGCTGTCCAGAGGTAAGAGGGAGATAATAAAGGTGAAGTGAAATATCTGGTCGAGAATGGTTTTGGCCAAAAAGAGTAATAGCCCTTGGAGTGCACCTGCATTTTGGTACCTACAGTGGACGGTTCATTCCATTTTTTGTACTGATTTTTCGCAATGGAATTCTGTTACTGTAACAGATGCATGTCCGCTGACTCGCATAGAGGACTGTATTGAGCATCTTGGCACTGTTCGGTACATTATGAAACTAGACCTTTTAAAAGGCTATTGGCAGGTGCCTCTTGGACCTGAACATGCTTCTGCATTTCCGCCTTTGTGACTCCCAATTTTTTTCTTTCAGTATACGCGGAGGGCCAAAATTCGGATACGAAACGCACCGGCAACCTTTCAAAGATTAATTCCTATGGTTTGGGTGAGACATCCAAATCTGTAACATTTATTGAGGACGTAGTTTAGTTATTCTTCTACATGGGATTTGCGCACTTCTACTGCACAATGTTTTTAGTCAATTGACAGCCGCCTCCGGAACGTAATTTGATGAAATGCGATTTTGCAAAAGCCTCTGTCCACATATCTAGGAAACAGGTTGGAATGGTCAGGAACGTCCGGTAGAACGCAAAAGTGACTGCCTAGTCTTGACTATCCTGTACCCACTATTGGGTGATTTTTTAGGGATGGCTGGCTATTTACAGGGGGTTCTGTTACAAATTTCTCGTACGTGGTCGCTCCCTTAAACAAAGATGTGCATCCTGAGTTGTTTTTAATTGGAACTGATGAATTCAAAGGGCTTTCTTTGTGCAAAGTCTCTCCTTTGCAGTGCCCCGTTGTTGTCTGCTCCTGACCTGGCTCGTCCAGTTCAAGCTCGAGGTACGCCAGCCCGACCTGTGCTGGTTCTTCTTTTAGTGGAGGAGTGTTACGGCTTGTGCCTTGGTAGTTTTCTCCTTAGGTACAACTTCTTGAATCCGTTCTCGGTTTGTTTCTGTGTCTGAGTTGGTCTAGGTCCCCCACCGTGCACCTGCGCATCATTGTACACAGCGTCTCATTGTGCGTGTTGGTGACGATGTTATTAAGGACTCTGAAGCGGAGCATGCGAGGTGAGGGGGGAGAGAGGAGACATCCGCAAACAGCTTGCTTTCTTTTTGTTTTTCTTAATTGAATTTTGGTTGTTTCCTTTTCTATTACCTTATCTTTGAAGTGTCTCAAGAAACTATGTCTATCATAGTTTGGTAATTATTGAAGAAGTATTTTTGTTTTTATTCCATTATGATACTGTTTTCCTAGTTTTGTTTATTTAAATAAATGTTCTAGCATTTCATTTAGGTCTTACGTGTCCTTATTTATGTTATGCAACCCTTTTCTCTACCAGTTCTAAAGAGGCGTTCGTAACAATTGTAATTATCAATTCATGTAATTTTATCTTTGAAGCAGATTTGTTATGTGACAGTATTAATTAAAGTTTCTTAAGGGTCAAAATCAAATTGTCTGCATTACCTGCACTCCATCAAGCCACTCCCGTAGTCTCTGCCAGCACTGAAATTAATGCACAACTCAGATTAACTGTATAGCATGTAAGACTCAAATACACTCATAAAGTAAATATTTTTGTCACAAATAAATCATTCAATCATTCCTTAAATATCAGTTCCACTTAAAAAGATGCAATCTAATCTTGCTCATATAAATAAGCCTGCTCCTGATCAGGTTTAAGCTTAGAGACCTGTTACTGTGACAGCAAGTCCAATTTTTTTTTTTTACAGTGTATGACAGCAACTTTGTTTTTTTTTTTTACAGTTCTAATCCAGCTAATTGAGTTAGCGACGTACGAAGAATGGGCCCCAGCAAATTCATCCAAATCTTCACCACAGCTATCTTTAAGCATAGTCAAGTCCATGCAATCATAACACTCTTGTAAACAGAGCACAGAATCTTCAGTCCAAAGTCCTTCAGTCTTAAATGTAGGCAATAAAATCACTTAGTTGTGATTGTCTGAGCCCAATCACTGACCTATAACACAAATTTGGTATTTTATACCATCTGGTTGGGCTGGTGACATTAATAATAGTGTGTAAGTGCTTTATTCAGCGACACATTATTAAAATCACTCAATATAAAACTCATTACTTCAGGAAGAATAGACTGT
>NW_024872920.1:458063-594342 GCF_018340385.1 Cyprinus carpio
AAATGTACTAAGCTACAGTGTGGACGCTCAACCATCACCATGGACAGCGACTGCTACCATGCCGAAATAGTGTAGCAGCAGATTCATACAGAAAACGGTAGTAAAAATAATGATAAAAACAACCAAAACAAAAAAAGCAAACAAACAAACAAACAACAGAATAGTAGTAATTGAAGCAGCTCACACACCCTCTTCTATCTTCAACTTGGCTCCTCTTCTCCATACTCTGTTGTTACAAAAAAAAGGAAAGACGATTAATCATATATATATTTTGCAATATCTTCAGAATTTAGTCTACATTATTGCACCAGTTGGTGACTACTTTAGCTCTGAAAATTTACTTGTTTGAGATGGAACAAAAAAATATGTCTGATTGAACACCATGAGACTCAGCCCTTACAGCTCCAACCATTTTGTTCACAAATGATATTATCATAATCCTTCAGTGTTTTTGTTTCAATATTTTAATGTACAGTAGATGCATATTATGCAAATATGTGTCATGCCAAAACAACCGTTATCAAAAAAACTAGGCTGTAAAATCACCTTCTCTCATGGCTGTGGCATCAACATAGGTCTCATTCATGCAATCTGTGAAAAAATACAGAGACAATATCACTCTCTCTAAACTAGGAGTAAGTTATATTTGCCGTCCTACTTCATATTTTGGAATTATCATTTTAGTATGGACAGTTCTCAAAATTCAGTCTATTGGTGTTGACATATTCTACTGAAGCCTGTTGGTCCATTTCATCTGTAAATGAAAACCAATAAATCATACACTCTAAGAAACGTCCATTACAACAGTTCTAAACAAACATAGTGGTGAATTTTGATGTGAGAGGACAACAAGGGATAGACTCTAATTCAGACAGCACCCATTCACTTCAAAGGATCAATTGGCGGGGCAAGTGATGTAAATGCTAAATTCTTCAAATCTTTTCCAATGAAGAAACAAACTCATCTTCGATGGCCTGATGGTGTGTATTTTTATTTTTATTTTGGGAGAACTCTTTCTTTACTAAGAGAGTTTAGAAATGCTGACTTGGATATCTACACTACAAACCTCCCCACAGACTAACACCTGTGTGCTCTCCTCTTACCCTGACTGCAGCTTGCACAAACACAGCGATGTGGTTTCAACTGATGAATTCTGTGGTTAAAGCAGAAAGCCTAGCAGGATTAACATATATTTAACTCTAACTGTCAAAAAAGACATGTAAAATCATTAGACATGTCAGCATAGTAAAAAAAAAAAAAAAAAATTATAATAATTATCAAATACTTTCAAACTATAAATTCATCAGATTAACATATATTTAACTCTAACTGTCAAAAAAGACATGTAAAATCATTAGACATGTCATGTCATGTTTGATTATTCACAACAATTTAAAATGTTTTCACATTAATAATCAAGGTGATCATTTGTAATGATTCTGTGTCTCCTCTTAGAGAGAGCTGTGAGTGTAGACAAACAAACCTGCTGTCAGTTCGCAGGTTCGAGTCTTGGTGCTGGCAGAAGTTGTAGGTGGGTGGGGAGTTAATATACAGCGCTCTCTTCCACCCTCAATACCCATGGCTGAAGTGCCCTTGAGCAAGGCACTGAACCCCCAGTTGCTCCTCGGGTGCTGGAATTAGCTGCCCACTGCTCCAGGTGTGTGTTCAGGGTGTGTTCACTTCTCACTGCTGTGTGTGTGCACTTGGAAGGGGTAAATGCAGAGCACCAATTCTGAGTATGGGTTACCATACTTGGCAAATGTCACGACTTTCACTTTTTTCACTTTTAGTTCACAACACATGACTGATCACCACACTGAATAAGACACAATATGACAGTCTCTGGATCTCTCCTACCTCTCCTCATCACTCTGTTCTGCTGAATCAGTATAAGCAGTGGCACTAAGAGCAGTAAAAAGCACAACTCCCAGAAACAATCACGATCACTTATGTTTTGTTTATTTGACTCCTACAACCTGTAAATTACCATGAATATTATTATGCAAACATGAATACATAAAGGTGTTGTGAAAGGTTAAAGACTGGGCTGGTGGAAATTAAATGGTTAAAAAAAAGGAAATAAATTAGAACAGTTATAATACATACAAATTGAATAAGTGTTAGATTTTTTTTTTCTCTCTCTCAAATTGGTAAGTATACATGATAGAAAGGTTACAATGGGATTACAAGATCAATATGATTTGTACAAACCTCTGGAAATAGAAATTTTATTTAATTTTGGCCATAAAGCAATTTTTTTTTTTTTTTTCTGGCTAAAGGTAATTGATTTAGTTCATACTATACAAAATGTAATGAACAATTGGATTGCAGCTAACACATACAGTATATAAGACCACAAACACTTTAAAAGGATTTGAGGCAGTGGAAGTGCTTTCAGTTATTCAGTCCCTTCATGTTTTCTTGGCTCTTGCGACTCCACATCATCATAGTCTGTTATTAGAAAACAAAAGCAAATTAATACATCAGTATGTGCTTTTAAAAAGTATTACAATCAACACATCATTATTAGCAGTGAAGTTAAATGAGCTATTGTGAACACACAAATTCATAACATAAAGCAATTATAAAAACTCAAAAATTCATTTTATGGTTAAAAAAGTGTCAATAATGTAAATAACGTACCTAACATGTCACTCACATATTCCCTGATATTCTTCAGATCATCATATTCTCCCTAACACCCTCTGATAATATAAATGTGTCTATTATTAATTACACAAGTTTACATACTATATATGCAACTATAATTTGAAGAAAAACAAAACATGTTTGTATGTACTAGGGTGCAATTTGACACCCCCTACCTGCATTATCATTACAAAACTGTGGTACAATGACGACATCATCATAGTTTTCTGGTAAGTCATCTACAACAAAACAATGAAAAATGCAATGCATTCATTAAATGTACAAAAACTGGATACATATGCCAAATTAAAATGCATATGAATCAAATGTTAAAACTTGTAGAAGTAATTATAAAAATAATATTAACCTGTACCATGATAATGTCTCAGTCCAACAGTGATTATATCATCATAATTTTCAGGTGTGACTTGTTGCTCATCTAAGTTAATAGAAAAGACAGCATAAATAGAGGTCCAGTATGTCATTTAATTCAGTGAAATCAGTTCAAGTCACTGACCTGTTGGGCTGTTAGTGGAGGTGACATCATTATTGTGGTCAGGTGTGACTCCTGGAAAACTTGCTTAAAACAACATAGATGAACAAAATATAAAATAAATCCTTACCTTATCTATTTTCACAATGATTTATATAACTATGCTAAGATAGCTTGTTAATTTAATGCTTTTAGTTAATTTAATATACATCCATTTATGTATATAGCAAGCAACATCATATTTCAGTCCTCTAACCTGAAAGAAGCTCATCAGCATCTTCATATCCAGAATGCTGTTCTGTAGAAAGGACAATTCCTGTTATGGAGATTAGAACCATCAGACAAGTTCACAATCACAAATCAGCCAAATCCCCACTTCTAAATTACAATTTCAAATAACACACAAAAAAGTTCCACAAATGAATCAATGTGATTTACTCCACTCATCCCTCTAAATAAACTGACCCAGTAGATCTCCATAAATCAGACACTATAACACTTACTCACCCCTCTGAGTGAAGAGACTGTGTCTATTAGTGGGTCTTTGCTGAATTCTCCTCATAAACAGCCTCAGTCTTCATCTTGTGTTTCCTCTTAGAGAGAGCTGTGAGTGTAGACAGACAAACCTGCTGTCAGTTTACAACACATGACTGATCACACACTGAATAGAGACACAATATGACAGTCTCTGATCTCTCCTACCTCTCCTCAATCACTCTGTTCTGCTGAATCAGTATAAGCAGTGGCACTAAGAGCAGTAAGAGCACAACTCCCAGAACAATCACAAGCACTCCGGGGACGGAGAGAGTTTGTGGAGGAGAGACTGATGTTGAGTGGAGGAGTGGAGGAGAAGCTGAAGCCGTTGTAGCAGGAGTAGTGGACTCTGACACATCTGGAAAATCTGTGAAAAGAGAGAAACACATTAACACTCATGCAAATTATTGATTTAAATAAATATTACTAGCACTAAAATTATCAAATATTTTTAAGTGTTTGGCTTTGACCTGCACAGGTGAGTCCAGCGTGCTCTTTTGTGGGAGCAGTCAGTGTGGTTTTTCAGGGAGAGAGGACAGTCCCACAGGTGAATCTCATTCCCTCTGCACTCGACTCTGTTCAGACCCCACACAACACCTTCACCAGCACCAAAGACTGAATTCCCATCAGCCCTCAGTGCTGCCTCCACAACCCAGCTGCCTGCAGGCCACCTGAGCATCGCTGATGTCCCACTGATCATCACAGACTGAGCCCCACACAGCGTTTTGATACACCTCCAGCCTCCCAGAGCACCGGCCGTCCCCTTCACTCAGTCTGAGAGCTAGGCGTTCTAAATTATATAGACAAGACAGCACATTATCATCACCAGTATTGTTAGAATAGCAGCACTAATGTGCAGTGCATGAGATCAAATGCCCAGAAAAACACAATTACATTGATACATTACATACAGGAGGGGTGGACCAGTGTCAGTGCTGGAGAGCCACAGTCCTACAGAGTTCAGCTCCAACCCTAATGAAACACACCTGAACCTACTAATCAAGGTCTAAGCGACAGGCAGGTGAGTTTTTGTCAAGGTTGGAGCTAAACTCTGCAGGACTGTGGCTCTCCAGGATTGGACATTGACCACCCCTGACATACAGTATGAGTGGTAAGATATACTCTGGCATCAAATTAACTTACCCGAATACTGTCTCTGGTGGGGAAATGTGGACCAAGTCAAATAGCTTTGAGGGGACTCGTCACTTTTCTGTTCTGGAAGGAAATGGAATTATATTATATTATATTATATTATATTATATTATATTATATTATATTATATTATATTATATTATATTATATTATATTATATTATATTATATTATATTATATTATATTATATTATATTATATACTACGGGGTCGTTGAATGCTTGAATCTGATTGGCTGACGAACATTCTAAAATGTGCAATTATTTTCAGGGAAATGCATGGCGAACATACTAGTTCCAGGCAGCTCTGGACTGCATTACATGCTCTCTCTCTCTCTCCCTCACAGACGCACATATATAACTTACAGTACAGAAACATACACGCTACTCTGGCGATTTTATTATTGAAATAGTTTAGCAGCAACTTAAAAGCTACATGACATTTCTTACAAGTGAGGTAACAACGGCGCTGTTCGTGAATAAGTTTCACTGTTAGTAGAGACACTGCCTGCTACAGAACACTGTTGAGAGACACACAGACTCACAGAGGTCACACGTCACTCTCTCTCTCTCTCTCTCTCTCTCGCTCTCTCTCATATATAACTTAGTTATTAACTGCATTAGTCTGCTATCAACACCCAAGCCACCGTTACTAGGTCTAAAACAACGTTCTGGAACTAGCAACGGAGGCGTTGGATGAGATGCAGAAGCAATGAATCCTACTCACCTATAGTGTTTTAAAGTAGGCCAACAAAAATCGGACGAAATACCTTGAAATATATCATCTGATCGATGACTCTGGGCCGTTGCACTATTATAAAAATAATGTACAGCCATTCCTTACATATATTACCTGAACAGGTGATTGTGGCCACTTCATCCCTATTGCAGTCATTCTGTCCCCAGGGTAAAGATGGACAGTGCCACAGACTTGAATCATGTGGTCGACATTTCATTTTATCCAGCCAGTTACGAGCTGATTCCACTCTTGCTATAGAATTGGAGAAAGCACCAGATCTTCCACAGTTCAGCTCTTGACAGATCAGACTCACCTGTGTCTCTGTCCATCTGGTTCCAGCACACATTACCCCAGGATCCATTGTAGAAAACCTCCACGTTCCCTTTACAACCCTCAGTTAATCTGATCTCTTTAAACTCTAAATGGAAACAGGAGCACATACTTAGCTTTCACCCAATCCCATTTTTTTACAACCCTGAAGAATTACACATGGGTGACTAAAATATCCCTATACAATGTTTTGACACAAACAAAAGTTGCAGTTTTATTAAAGATGTGTGCAGGTTTTTTTTTTTTTTTTTATTATTATTATTTTTTATAAAGCTCCTGTAACAGTTTGTTGAGATGTGTGCGCATTACTTTAAATATATATATTTTTTCCCACAACTACCTGAGCACACGACTCCTACATCCTCCTTGTGCTGACAGTCATGTTTTCCCCAGCCTGGAGAAGAGCAGCTCCACAGGGACGTCTCATTCCCCTCACACTCCACCTCATCCAGCCATATGGGTCCAGAACCAGGACCAAACCAGGCTGGTACCTGCTGGTTACTGAGGGCCACTCCACACTGCAGCTGTCTGCACACCACATGGGCATCTTTAATATCCCAGGAGTCATCACACACTGTCCCCCATGAGCCGTTGTGAAAAACCTCCAGCCTTCCTGCACAGTCTCCCCCAGAACCCACCAGCCTGATGGACCTGCGACCTGATATTCAGAGAAAGAAAAACACATTATTGATCACAAACAACTAAAGAATCTGTCCAGATGTTGTTATTCTCACCAAGGCAGGTGATGTACAGCTGTTGTGTGGAGCTGCAGTTGAGAGTTTGTGGAGAGCTGCAGTTCCCCAGATGAGCTTCACTCCCAGAGCACTGGAAGCCTGTCACACACTCATGACTGTGTTCAGGACTAGATGAAGAGGAGCCGTAGAAGTTCAGCACAGAGCCACAGCCCAGCTGTCTGCAGACCACAGAGGATTCAGTGAGACTCCAGGAGTCCAGCAGAACTCTCCTCCAGACCTGATGGATGAAAACTTCCAGCTCCCCCTCACACTGTCTCTCTCCAGACAACCGCACCAGACCATCATGAAGAGCCAGAGAGGAATCTGAGGAGAAGATCTTGTTTTATTTAAATATGTTAAAGACCACAGAGGAACATTTTTGCAAAATAAATATGCTTTATATCATTATTATAAAATTTCTTTTCCAAACTTAAATGACACAAGCATTAATCTTTAGTCTGAAATGTAGCCTACACTTATAGAGAACAAACACTGAATTTTGTATGAGGTTGAGTCTCTCAATACTTTATGTCAGTAAATGTTACAGTAACTTTGACTCACTAGAGCAGATGACTCCAACATCTCGTCTGTGAGAACATTCAGCTCGACTCCATGAAGAGATGGAACATTCTGAGAGTTTTGTTTCATTCCCGTCACAATCAAACACATCAGCCCAGATTTCATCACTTCCCTCTCCAAACCAGTCTGATCCCACAACAGACACAGCAATCCCACAATTCAGCTGTCTACAGAGGACAATGGTAGCTCTCATATCCCAGCATGCATCACACACTGTGCCCCACCCATTGATGAACTGAAGCTCCACTCTTCCAGAACAAGAATCTGAACCATTTACCAGCCTGAGATCAGTGTAACCTGTGCAATGAACTTTAGTCATTACATGGCCCATTAGAAAAATATTCTCTTTAAGTGTGTAGAATAATGTAAAGAGGGGTCAAATATTACTTAACCATTCAGTAACAATGCAAAACATAATTTGGGGGAAGATATTTTGTAATATAATATATTTAAGACTGATAACAGAATATCTTATGTCTAAGACATAAATAGATTATCAAAAACAAATGAAAAGACACTTAATTGTTATATGTGGGTAAACCAATCAGGATCTATTTGCAGTAATTTGAAAGTAACAAACAAACAACCAGGAACATGGGGAAACAAGGGTACAAAAACTAGTGAAAGCATGAAAAACAGAGACCAACACATTAAACAACTAAAGAAGTAAAGAGAACACATGGACTATTTATACACAGGGGGCTAACAAACGTAACAAGATAATAAGACCTGGGGACCCTGATCAAGAGGAAGCCAATAAACAAACGGACTACAAACTGACTACAAAAGACAAAGGAAATGACATAAAAGTCCAGATATGAAACAAGGAACATTAAATATTAATACTTTACCAGAACAAATCAGGAATATATTGTCACTGATGCAGGTGTGTTTCTGTGATGATATTGAGCAGAATGAAATCTGAGATTCATTTCCTCTGCACTGAATCTCTTGTGTCCACATCTGAGTGTCTCCTTTGTCAAAAGCAGCTGCTTCCAGCACCTGTACAGGAGCCCCACAGTCCAGCTCTCTACACACAACCTCTGCATCCTGCTGGTCAAAGACAGCATCACACACTGACATCCACGTCTGATTATGAAATATCTCCAGCCTCCCAGAGCATAGGTGAGGTCCATTAACAAGTCGAGAAGGTGTATGACCTGTTTAAATTACATGAAGCACAGCGCGCAGTATACAAAACACATTGGTAATTAAACACCAATAATAACAATACAAATATGTTAATGCACTAAGTTTTCCACGTAAAACAAAACATTTTTGCATAAAATAATCCATGGCCAACAAGTGGGAGGTGGGGGGAATTCTTTGAATTAAACTTTTATTTACCTGAACAAATAACACCAGCATCCAAACTGTGGGTACAGACATGTATGCTCCATCCTGATGACCCACAGTTCTTCAATGTTGACTCGGATCCAGCACATAAAATAGTATTCACCCAGATCGGTCCTGATCCTGGTCCAAAATGAGCATCACTCACAGCATCTACAGGTTCTCCACAGTCCAGCTCTCTACACACCACTGCAGCATCAGCCATATCCCATAAATCATGACACACTGTTCCCCACTGACCTCTATGAAGAATCTCCACTCTACCAGCGCAGCGACTGTTACCTCCAACCAACCTCACATTTTTTTTATCTAAGTGACAGAAGAAATAGAGAGAGACTACGCGTAAAAGTAGATATTTAAAAATAAAAATACTCTCATATTTTTTTAACTCTCACCAGTACACAGCAGCTTCTGGTCATTGTCATGTGAACAGTTGTTTTCATGTGATGGTGATGTTGGACAGAGGTGAATCTGAGACTCATTTCCTCTGCACTGAATCTCTTGTTTCCACATCTGAGTGTCTCCTTTGCCAAAAGCAGCTGCTCCCAGCACCTGTACAGGAGCCCCACAGTCCAGCTCTCTACACACAACCTCTGCATCCTGCTGGTCAAAGGCGGCGTCACACACAGTATGCCAAGTGTTCCCATGAGAAACCTCCACTCTTCCAGAGCAGCGAGAATGTCCAACAAGCCTGACACCTTAAGCAGCAAATGATAAATTCTAAAAACAGTCTGACAATACTTTCATAAACTTTATTATCTACATTCTGGATCTAGATTCATGTCATTAGTTGTATATCACAAATTATAATTTTATATTATTAAAAGGAATCAAGGTAAAATAATTAATTTAAAAGACCATGTTCATCCAAAACTGAAAATTATATCATTTACTCACCCCCATCTTAATCAAAATCTAAACAACCTTTTTTTTTTTTAAATGGAACACAAAAGGTATTTTAATAGAAAATTCTGGGCACACTATTCAACATAAAGTTCTTTAATATTGGGGTTGTCAAGCACCAAAATAATGACTGATTGATAAAATAAATAAATAATTCCATGCATTATTTACACAAAAGCTACTGGAAATATTTTTATAGAATTAAGTATACATTTCACATGCAGCACTTTTGTGTTTTTTTTTTTTTTCTCAGGAAAACAATCACCTTTTGTGCTCTGCAGATCAAAGTCATTCTGGTTTGGACCAGTAAAAAAAGAAAGAATTTTCATTTTTGGGTGAACTTTCCCTTAAAGTTTGGTGAAATATTCATAACATAAAAAAGGTGGGGTTTAAAGCAGCTCACCTGAGCAGATGACCCCTGCATCTTTAGAGTGATCACAATCATAAAAACCCCACTCTACTGAACCACAGAACTTCAGTGTAGACTCTGATCCAGTACATAACATAATACGTGTCCAGATTGGTCCTGATCCTTGTCCAAAGTGAGCAGAACCCAGAGCATCTATAGGTTCTCCACATCCAAGCTCTCTACAAACCACTCCAGCTTCAGTCATATCCCAGTCCTCTTGACACACTGTTCCCCACTGACCTCTATGATGAATCTCCACTCGACCAGCACATGAACTGTTACCACCAACCAGCCTTACTCTCATATTGTCTATATAATGAATAGCAAGAAAAAAGTAATAGATAGGGACAAAGGGAATGCATAATGCAAAGAGAAAAAAAAGCCTACTGTGAAACCAATATTTATTTCACATTTAGGGGAATTAAATGAATTTTGATTTTACATTGTAACAAAAATAAATTGCTCAAACCTGCACACACCAATCCAATATCACTGTCATGAGAACAATTGTTTTCATGTGATGTTGATGTTGGACAGAGGTGAATCTGAGACTCATTTCCTCTGCACTGAATCTCTTGTGTCCACATCTGAGTGTCTCCTTTGTCAAAAGAAGCTTCTCCCAGCACCTGTACAGGAGCCCCACAGTCCAGCTCTCTACACACAACCTCTGCATCCTGCTGGTCAAAGACAGCGTCACACACTGACATCCACGTCTGATCATGAAGTATCTCTAACCTCCCAGAGCAGCGAGAACCTCCAACCAGCCTGACTTCTGAAAGAACATAAAAAAGAACATAATTTAAATTAGGGGACAAAACCAGTTTTATGATATCATATTTTCTTCATTAATTATTAATCATTTTGGATGCCACTGTTTGCTGACATTAGGGCATTTTTTTTTCATAGTTAATGTATCAAATATACACATACACTATATCACTATGAAAAATATGCTCTTATCAAATTTATCAAAATTTACAATAAAGACATTTGTATACTTGATAAAATGTACACATATTTAAAAATATTTTAATTGAAAATGTATTCACCACCATGAAATTCACAAAAACACAAACACACACATGATAATATTTTTGTGATCACAAATTAGTCCTCAGGTCCATTTTATGTCCTAAGTTTGAAAGCTTTGGCAGCTGTTTTTCTATAACAATACAAAACTTTTTAAACTTTTAACTTACCTGAACAAATAACTTGAGCACTCTTGTCAAGGCACTCGTCATGAACACTTGATTGCATGGATCCACATTTCTTAAGTGTAGACTCTGATCCATTACACATTGCATTTTTTATTAAGATGGGTCCTGATCCCAGACCAAAATGATCGTCACCCATAGCATCTACCGGTTCTCCACAGTCCAGCTCTCTACACACCACTGCAGCATCAGCCAAATCCCAACCAGCACCACACACTGTTCCCCACTGACCTCTATGAAGAACCTCCACTCTACCAGCACAGTAATTGGTACCATTTACCAATCTCACATTCCTTATGTCTGTGTGTGTGTGTGTGTGTGTGTGTGTGTGTGTGTGTGTGTGTGTGTGTGTGTGTGTGTGAGAGAGAGAGAGAGAGAGAGAGAGAGAGAGGGAGATTAGCATTGTGCATTACACAAACTTTCACCACAATTCGTATGTTTCAAATTTTTTAAATATAAAATTATTTCTACAAAAAAAGTTTTCCATTTATCATTGAACATGTAGCACAAAAATAGTACTGAGCCATTTTAAAAGTTAAGGCCTCTTTTTTTATTAATAAAAAACAAACACATTTTCTTGTCCCGCTTGAAAAATATTATCATCATAGTCCATATTCTTTTCCATTTTGTTTGTGTCTAGTGTAAACAGCGATTTTTCACATGGCAAAAAATGCATGTCACTGCATGTTTGGTCAGTTGCAACTATTTAATTATCTATTAATTATCTAACTATTTAACATCATCATTATAACTATACTTTTGTCTCTCACGCTGACTGACAATGAAATTGACTGTTCAGAATTACTGTAGCATCTATTGCAGTAAAGTTCTGATTTGATGCTTAATGATTTGGACTTTGACTCAGAAAGACAGAGTGAGAGAAAGGAAATATTTTGACATTTTGAAATCTTACCAGTACACAGCAAACCGATGTTATGCTCATGTGAACAGTTGTTTTCATGTGATGTTGATGTTGGACAGAGGTGAATCTGAGATTCATTTCCTCTGCACTGAATCTCTTGTGTCCACATCTGGGTGTCTCCTTTGTCAAAAGCAGCTGCTCCCAGCACCTGTACAGGAGCACAAAAGTCCAGCTCTCTACACACAACCTCTGCATCCTGCTGGTCAAAGGCAGCATCACACACTGACATCCACGTCTGATCATGAAGTATCTCTAACCTCCCAGAGCAGCGAGAACCTCCAACAAGTCTGACTTCTAAATAAGAAAACAACAAGATAAAAAATGCCATAGCAATACAGTATATTAATTCATTCATTTAACAGATTATGATTTGTCAAACAAATTTTATTTTTAATCTTTGAATGACTGAATAATGAAAAACAAAATGTTAACAAAGTCAGCATCTTAACAATTAAAATTAACTTAAGTATTAGAAAGCAATATGAAAGGCACAAAACATATATAAATATAACCTAAAATATGAACAATATATACTTTACCTGAGCAGATGACCCCAGCAACTTTAGAATGATCACAGTTGCGTTTATCCCATCCCAATGACCCACAGTTCTTCAGCGTTGACTCTGATCCCATACACATGACATAACTCATCCAGATTGGTCCTGATCCTTGTCCAAAATGAGCGTTATACAGAGCATCTACAGGTTCCCCACAGTCCAGCTCTCTACACACCACTGCAGCATCTTTAAGATCCCAGAAATCATCACACACTGTTCCCCACTGACCTCTATGAAGAACCTCCACTCTACCAGCACAGCGACTGTGACCACCAACCAACCTCACATTTACATGAGCTAAATATTGAGCAGAAAGAATAAAGATGAAGTAACTGAAGAAAGTGTGAGGACTATTTATTCTATATCTATTTGCATTGTCTAAAATGACTGTGTATTCAGTGCCATGCATTATTCTTTTTTCTGTCTGGGTTTTTCACAAAAAAAATGTTTGCTCTCAGTTTGCTCTCAATTTTCTTGGGATCTAGACAAACAAAATTAGTTTTCTCTTTTTTTTGGCATGAATTTAACAAAAGCCATTTCTAAGTATAATAAACAGTCTACTGCTTTATCATGGAAAAATAATGTTTTACCTTTGATTACACTTACTAAAAATATATCTCTTTAAATGAAACCACTTACAGAACTTTTTCACGCATAGAGACTACAGTGAGTTCAAAACGTCAGTTTCATTTCATGTCTGTATGGTTATACAATGACATTTGACATTTTTGCATCATGAAAATTAAGCAGAGATCTACTCAAAACAACACAGGAAAAATAATAACGCATGCAACTAAGGGTTTCATAAATAAATAAACCTGATTATTATTATACATTATTACATTATCATTATAGTCATCTTAAGACACCACATTACATTCAAGCTTAATTGTAAGTAAATAAATAACACAAGATTCAGAGAATTTCTAAAAATAATTTCATCCTTTTTATTCCTTGTGTACTTACCAGCTGTGATGAGTATTACAACTGAAATCAGTAAAATGACTATCAGGCATCTTCCCATCATCCTCAGCATGATTAACTCAACACCCAGAACAAGCTTCTCCGCACTGATGATACAGAAGTGCAGGCATCCTCTCAGCCCCCCTAATGAGAGAAAAAGAGGCCCAACACCCTCCAATCACACTCACTATTACCTTATTAGACACAACAGAGGAAATCATCAAACAACTTCAGTGACAAATCAGAGGACGCATTTCTGATTTTCTCCATATATGTCAAAATAGTAAGTGTTGATGCACTCCTCCGCCCATCAAGACACCTCACTAAAGGGATGCGCACACATACACAAACACACACGCTGTATATATATAAGTAGACAGGAAACTCTCCAGTTTATTTACAGCATCAAAGCCAAGCACCTGCACAGACGAGATAAAATCACTGATAACTAACTGCAAATGTCCTAAAAATGCCTATTAGTGTACACATATGTTAGCATGACATTAACATGTAATAAATTCAAAACAAAATAAACAATATTGCAAAATGAATTTAAAAAACTACCTTTTTTTTTTTTACCAAGAGCACAGTGCATACTGCACAATTTTAAGTCTCTAAGGAGAGGCTTAAAGCTAATTTTGTGAAATCTTTCATCTCCATCTCAAAACAATTGCCGTGACTAAAGTGAAATTTACTCAAATTGCACAAAAGTGGTTTCTTTCAGGTATCCCACAAAAACCATATTTGTCAAAGTTAAGATAAACTTCTTGTTTACCTTGTGACCAGCAGAGAGAGCTGCTGTGCTACATTTCCGCTAAAGCACTTTGCATTGCACATTGAAAGTGACGTGACATACAGCCAAGTATGGTGACCCATACTCAGAATTTGTGCTCTGCATTTAACCCATCCAAAGTGCACACACACACAGCAGTGAACACACACACACTGTGAACACACACCCGGAGCAGTGGGCAGCCATTTATGCTGCGGCACCCGGGGAGCAGTTGGGGGTTCGGTGCCTTGCTCAAGGGCACCTCAGTCGTGGTATTGCCGGCCCGAGACTCGAACCCACAACCTTCTTGTCCAGAGTGTCTGACAACATGGACCAGATTTAGCCGGTCAATTTGAGAAAAATAAGTACAAATATAGTGGTTGTCAAACTTCTTGATTTTTCTCATGACATGGCATGCAGAACTTACTTTTTTTATTTATTATCAGTGACGTTTACAAGCACAGTGTGAGTCTGAGCTTCAGCCTGTAACAGATAGCTAGTTGACACCTGGCCACACAGTTATTACAGAAGAACAATTTAATACATCACTAATAAAAGTTCATAATCATAATGGGCTGTTTAGAAGAGATATCTACTTATGAATATATTGCCTTGAAGTTAACGATCTTGTACAGTCCCCGTGCCTTATCTAGACAACCCACTACCTACTGTAGATGGAATTAAAAATATATATTGTTGTTTTGCGGGCTATGTGACGTCAGAGCACGGAACTGGGAGTACATCGATCTAGTATGATTTCATGGGTGGGAAGTCATGGGTTTGACTGCCGTTCCAGTGAACTTTCACAGGTAGAAGTTTGGAAAAACACGGGTTATGGGTTGCCTGGAATGCGGCATTAAATCAGCACAGCTAGCGAATGATAGAACGCAACTGTTTCGATCAAGCGCACCTTATTTTAAAGGGGAGTGCTACAAGCTCTTGGTGAATAAAGAAGATCTTAAAAGTTGCAAAGACTAAAGTCTCAAATCCAAAGAGATATTCTTTATAAAAATTAAGGCCCCGAAACGACTCGTTCTAAAATGCCCCCACATATCTACGTCAGTATGTCGGAAGATTTGCATAACGCCGCAAAGATGATCACGCAAAGAAAGAAGGCGTACCTTTTATTCTCCTTGTAGTATTGTTGTTGCCGCCGCCGCCACCATGTCGTATAGACGCTGTGTGTTTCACTGTGAAAGCGAAACTACTTTGTTTGGCCTTCCAAAAGAGGATGATATCCACTTCGTCATGCCTGGAGCTGATCTGTGCTGGTCGCTGAGGAAATACATCAACTTCACTCTGTGGATCGCAGAATAGGCTTTCACCGTGGATGAAGCGTAGTCCAGCCGGGGGTCGTCACATGTGGTTGCTGCAAGCCCAAGGTACGCTCCTTCGTAGAATCCGCCTCAAGCCGGGGGTCTTTGCTTGTTGTTGGTGGCCGCGGTTCACTCTAGGGTTACGTGTTGTGCTCATTCAAGGCCATGGTGTGTGATGCTGTTTCGTTGAGAAAGTGAAACTACTTTGTTTGGCCTTCCAAAAGAAGACATGACTAGAAATTGTTCATATCACGTTTATAATGGTTTTTATGTTTGTGTCTCGTTGCTCCTGCCGAACAGGGTCTCACAATATGTTAAGTGGCGTAACATTTCCGTCACACGCTTGAGGTATTCAGCTAATCACTACGTGCTGGAAAGCTGGCAAATCACAGCACACCTCGCTTTTCAGAGAGATGAGCCTTTGTGAAAATCGATGTGTTTTTCACAAGGCACGCCGCAACTATAACGACATGTGAATAATCCCACCCACTCTAAAGCGGTACTGAACTGCAGTGGAAACGCAAACCATGCTGAGCCGTGCCGTAGCGTACTGAAGTCGCCTTTCCTCTGTCTCCAACAAACGACAAGTGACAGACCGGAAGTCATTCATTTCCAATGGAAAGTAGTGCGGGAGCTGCATGGAGTTCCGATCTTATGCATATGCCCAAATTTCGGATTCGATTTGAGCTTCAGATACATTCAAATATTTGAACTTCTGAGCCGTCCCCTGTCCTTTTCTCACGCCCAGAGCAGTGTCCCTCTGCTGAAGCGAGCGACCTAGTCTCTTTTGGCGGATTGGAGGACGAGCCGCTTGATGACTCCATGTCACTCGCGGCTTCTGAAATGGAGGATTGGGCTGGCGATTCTGACCCCGCCCACTTGCCGTCACTGGAGCCCATCGACGCCAGAGCTGGGATGGATGCCGAGCTTCTCCGCATCCTCTCCAAGGCTGTTGAGGAGCTTAATCTGGAATGGGCTCACTCTGAAGAGCCGACGCGCAGCAGGCTGGACAAGTGGTCTCTAGCTCCCCGCACTTTCATGAAGTGCATGAACGAGGCGCTTTCCCCTCTGAGACAGATGGGAATCCGCATTCTGAACTCGATGACTGACTCATTCTAGCCCAGTCGCGAACCGAGCTAGACCACCACAGATCCGTGCCACTTAGAGAGCCTAGGACTCAGGGTCAATTTTGCCAAGAGCTCACTGCTCCCCAGCCAACGTATTACGTTCCTGGGAGTGGTTTTCGACTCAGTCCATATGAGGGCGGTCATATCATCAGAGCGTGCTCTGGTACTTCAGCAGCTCGCGGTCTCCATCAGGAACAAAGCCTGTTTCCCTCTGAAGTTCTTTCAGAGGATGCTAGGGCTGATGGCTTCCGCCTCCCCAGGTTTTACAGCTCGGCCTCCTATGAATGCGGCCCCTGCAATACTGGCTGAAACTCCGGGTCCCACCTCGTGCTTGGCGGCACGGCCGCTTTCGCATCAGGGTCAACCAGGCCTGTCTAGCAGCCCTGGAGCCTTGGATGAACCCTGTTTGGTTCAGTTGTGGAGTACCCCTACAGGCGATTTCCAGAAGGACGGTGCTCTCAACAGATGCGTCCAACCTGGGTTGGGGCGCTTTGTGCGATGGCAGACCAGCCTTCGGCTCGTGGTCGCACGAGGACAGCCATCTCCATATCAACTGCCTCGAGATGCTGGCAGTAGAATGAGCCCTTCAATCCTTTCAGGCGATCCTGAAAGGGCACCACGTCCTAGTCCAGTCAGACAGCATAACATTGGTGTCCTACATAAATCACCAAGGCAGCCTTTCGTCCAGCCGCCTCTCCGCACTGGCAAAGCGCCTCATGGAATGGGCATTACCCAGGTTTCGATCGCTCAAGGCGACACATATACCTGGCAAGACGAATCTGGGAGCAGACATGCTTTCGCGGAGCAATGTCCCCTCGGACGAGTGGATGCTCCATCCCCAGACAGTTCTCAAAATCTGGGAGATTTTCGGGAAGGCAGAGGTCGACCTCTTCGCCTCAGAAAGCAACTCTCATTACCCAACTTATTTTTCGAAGGACACAGATGCGCTGGCCCACGACTGGCCCAGCCTCCTTCTTTACGCTTTTCCCCCGATCGCTCTGATCCCTCAAGTCATCAGACGAGTCAGGGAAGACAGGCACAGAGTCCTCCTGGTGGCCCCACTCTGGAGGAGCCAAGTTTGGTCCTTGGAGCTATTCAGGCTTTCCATGAAAGCCCCATGGCCGATCCCCCTGAGGCGGGACCTCCTCTCTCAGGCAAACAGGACAATCTGGCATCCACACCCAGAACTCTGTGCTCTGCATGTATGGTCCCTTGATGGGAGCCTCTAAGCCTCCCCGGGAACGTGCTACACACCATTGCTCAGGCGAGAGCCCCTTCTACAAGATGCCTCTATGCCCAGAAATGGTCAGTCTTCATTGACTGGTGCTCAGCACGAAACGAAGACCCTGTTGAGTGTGACGTATCTCCGATACTGTCATTTTTCCAAGAGCGTCTAGACAAGGGTCTCACCCCTTCCACGCTCAAGGTGTACATAGCAGCCATCGCAGCATTTCATGCTCCTATCGCTGGCCAATCAGTGGGTTGAAACAGCCTCATTGTGCATTTTCTGAGTGGTTCATTGTGCAGGTTTCTGAGAGGCGGTTGAGGCCCCCACGTCCTTTCACCGTTCCCACTTGGGACATTCACACGGTCCTTGGAGCACTCAAAGGACCTTCCTTTGAACCGATGCGGTCAGCTGACCTTCGGCCCCTAACGCTCAAAACCGCTCTGCTACTTGCTCTAGCATCGGTCAAGCGTGTTGGTGATTTGCAGGCCCTCTCGGTGAGCCCTGCATGCCTTGAGTTTGGGCCCAATGACTCGAAGGTCATTTTAAATCCCAGGCATGGCTACGTCCCTAAAGTGCTCTCGACGCCGTTCAGAGCACAGGTAATTTCCCTCTCAGCTCTGCCTCCATTGTCAGGTGAGCGAGAGCTGGATTTACTCTGCCCAGTGAGGGCTTTGAGGATATACATTGAGCGGTCACAGCCGTTCAGGCAATCTGACCAGATTTTTGTCTGCTTTGGTGGCCGCACCAAGGGGTCTTCGGTCTCAAAGCAACGCCTCTCGCGTTGGATAGTTGAAGCTATCGCTCTATGTTACTCCTCTATGGGCCTTGAGTGCCCCATAGGAGTAAGAGCCCACTCCACTAGAGGGATGGCCTCTTCATGGGCCTGGTCTAGTGGTGTCTCTATCAAGGACATCTGTGAGGCGGCCGGTTGGTCCTCGCCATCCACTTTTGTCAGATTCTATAACCTGGACATCCCGACCTTGCACGCTCTGGTTCTTTTGGTTTGATACGACGGCCTCTATCAGACTCTGTCATCATACCACCTCCAGGGAGCTAGCTCCCTCTTAGCAGTGTAACGTCAAGGGTTCGATGGCTCCGGCCCTCTCACTTGTCCCCTGGACCCCAGGGTGTTCAAGATAAGTCTTGTCATTCCCTACCGTGGCACGGGTGGTTGAATTCGTTCCCCATACGCAGTATGAGTGAAGTATCGAAAGGGAACGTACTCGGTTACAAATGTAACCTCGGTTCCCTGAGATACGGAACGAGTACTGCGTTATATGCCGTGCCACGAGGCTGTGGCTTCAGTGTTGTCGCTTCAGTCGTATGACCTGATTTCCTCTGGCGATTTGCCTGCTTATATAGCCATTCGCCCCGCCCATTTTGACGGGCTTTGGCGTGCTGCATCGCCACAGGCTCGTGCAGCTACGCAGCGCTGTCATTGGTTTAAAAAAGTTTACAGATTAAACCAATGGCAGTGCAGTTGCATTATTGAAAAAAGGCTTCAGTATCGAGGAAAAAAGGAGCTTTTCCCCATATGCAGTACTCGTTCCGTATCTCAGGGAACCGAGGTTATGTTCGTAACCGAGTACGTTTTCATTCCACGTCGCCCCATCAAGCACTCGCTGGATCCGCTCCTCTGCCATCAACGAGAGGAACATCTGTACTTCCGCAACAGACAACAAAACTTTTTGGTTGTTAAAATAAAGTGCGCTTGTTCAAAACAGTTGCGTTCGATCCTTCGCTGGCTGTGGTGATTTAAATCTAGCGGTTCTTTTGTGTTTGTGTGCAAGTTCAGTGACAGGTAGTGACGATTCTCTCCGGCCAATCCGTGATCAGCAGAGTTTACATGTCACATTTTGGTAAGTACAGTTCACTTGGAACCTCAACCGAGGTGGTACTTTTAGTTCCCCATAAAGTTTAGAATTCCTCTGGCATCGTGGGATTCAGCAGCATTCAGCGGACAACTGGTGAAACGACAGGCGAATACTGAGTTTCTAACAGGATCGGTGGTCCGCACATGCGCCGACACGTGGACACAGGTAGGGTAGCAGTTACTGAAACTGTTGAAAATATTGTTATTTGAGTACCTGTTGTTAGTTGAGTATCAGGTATTGCCATTTCTGATCTGATCTAATGGTGATTTTGTGTGAAAGAAAACAAGCAAAAGAGCAACACATTGTGAAATTTTATTTCACATGAATGGTGACATTATTACAGTGATCTTTTTGATCTCCTATTGCAGTTCTGATATATATATATTTTGTATTTTATGTTAGATTTTTTTTTTTCATTTGACAAATTTCTTTATGTACTGTAGCAGGTACATTTCATTACACTCTCACATAAAAAAAAAAAAAACTGGAATAAGTAACCAGAAATAAATACAAATTTTCCATAAATTTTAAGTCAAATATGGCACTATAGGAAAATAAAATATTGAAAGTCACTGTTTGGCTCTTTAACTGAAGATTCACCTACCTGTGATGGTTAGTGTGATGACTCTGGATGGAAAAAATGATTGCCAGACAGCTCTTCCTCTGCTCAACATACATGTGAATGCAGACTCATCAGCTGTCAGCTATTCTGAAGAAAAAGAGACTTCTTGTCACAATAATTTTTCTAACAAATTCAGTCACAAATCAGACAAAAGCATTTTCACTTTTATCCATATGTCATAAAGCGAATGTCTATGCTGATGAACAGGACTCATCCTCTATTTTGTAGACACTGTTCACTGATAAAAGTTGCAAAAGTTAAAGTACTGACAAAGTCACCCAACTGTCATGAGTGATTTGTGGCAAAATTACAGCGTCAAAGTCTGGCACCTGCAGGGAAGAGAGACAAGCACTGATAACTATAACTGCTGATGACAAACACTGATAACAAACCAAGACTAATGAGCACTGGATGTTTCTAATATTCTAAGAAAGAGAAACATAGCTGAAGACAATTTGTGAATAATAAAGCACATTATTTCACAGAATTATACTAAACACCTGCTTCTTGCATACAAAACACAGTGTATGGAAATTAAATGTGTTTCGGGATTTCGCAATTAAAATAAAAAATCACATTTCAATGCACAGTCTGATTTTAATTGTTTAATAGAAAACATGGACATCAATTCAAAGCAACAATCAGATTGAAAGCAAATATGAAACAAATATATCAAACAAACTGTCTCTGTTTTAAAAAGCTGAGATTATATATTAGGTTCTCTTTTGAGGGACCCTGAAAAGGGAGCGAGACGCTGCATTGCTTTGCCATACTTCCACCATGCCTGAGGGCAACTTACAATCAGAAAAACAGAAACTGTGTTGTTTTATCCATTTAGTCTTTCATTTAAAAAAAAAAAAAAAAGTCTAACCATTAAAGTAATGTAAAAGAAAAAAAGTGGGGGGAGAATCACATTAGGAATTAAACATTTTCTCTAGTACACAATGGCCACAATTAGTGGTACCTCTAAAAATTCTTATGAATAAAATATCTAATATGAAGTATTTTCCTAATCATATTAGCATTTTTTTGCTAATGGCTTCCTGTTTCACGGGATTATAAATATGAGGAACACAAATGCCAAATTCCCTTAATCATTGATCACAACGAGTAAAACCAAAGAATATTTCTCATATGCAGCTGAACTTCAGAAATTTAGAAAGTGGCTGAAAGAGCTAAAGCATTAAAAATCCCAATTTCCACTATCAGGGCAATACATTACAAAACAACCCGAATTCCGGAAATGTTGGGATGTTTTTTTTTTTTTTTTTTTTTTTTTTCAACAACAATTAAAACATTAGACTTTTAAAATCACACAAGCCAATGGTTTATTCACAACAGAATATAACAAATGCTTAAAATTATAATTTTACACTTTTTTTCTTCCTGTTATCTCGGCAAAAGGAGGTTGCAAAAAGTATTGAATAAAAGGGTATGATTAATTATGGCCAATGTGTATTAGAAAAAAAAAAAACATTTATTTCATAATGTGATTTCTGTCCCATTTTAAATTCTTATTTCTCCAATCAAAGGTTAGATTTTTTTTGTTTTTGTTTTTTTAAATAAAAGATCGAAAGCCTTCTGGCCTTCAGATGCATATTTACTACTGATCACAGAACTGTGCTTCACTGAAAGAACAGCTTTTGCCTAATCATGATTGCGATTTAATTTCGATTAATCCTGCACCCCTATTTAATATATAGAGTATATATTCAACATCTGGGATTTTGAGTATATTTTTTAAAAAGAAGTTTTTTTTTAAGATTTTTCTCAACTTCAAGATGAGTTTAATGATCTGGAAATGTTTAAGGCATCATGACACAAAATGTATAACAATAATATAAAATACACAATAGACATAATTTTTAATAATATAATTAATATACAAATAAATTATGCATGCATATTTTAATAATAATAATAATAATAAAAGAAATAAACCTGTAGCAATATGTCTCAGTATAACAGTGACTATATCATCATAATTCTCTGGTATGATTTGTTGCATTTCTAAAAAAGTTAAAAGCATTTTTTTTTTTTCTCTCAGAAATTGTAACTGATTTAGGAGATTTCGATACAAAATGTATTATAAAACATTGGTGGATTGCAGACAAAACATTGAACTTAACTCTGTGGACCCTTAAAGGATTTGAGACAGTGGGGTGTGATTTCAGTTAAACAGTTCCTCCATGTTTTCCTGGCACCTCCCCCACATCATCATAGTCTGGAAAACAAGATCAAATTCATAATTAATTAAATTAAAACACATTAGTATTTGCAGTCAGATTAAATTAGCTAAAATGAGCAAAGCAATTCATCATTTAAAGAGTAATTACAAACACTAAATGAAAAAGATTCAGTGTGAGGTTTAAAAAGTTTTATGACTGTAGTGTTCAATTATGTCACTCATACATTACATTGCATTCTAAACATCATCATACTCCTCCCGACCATGCTCAGATATAAATTTGGCTAATATTAATTACATGTACAATTGTCTTTGCAACTATAATTTGAAGAAAACGAGAGGAAAATAATTCCAATTTAGAAAGGTATATTTTAAAATCCATACCTGTTTGAACATTTAAGAACTGCTGTACAGTGATGACATCATCTAGTTTTCTGATAATTCTTCTTCAGTAAAATAACAGAAAATAAAATACCTTCATTAAAAGTACAACATTTTGGAGATGCACGGATTGCAATTTTCTTAGCCGATTCGATTGTTCCAATTTTTCTGTAAGTGTGCCCTGCCAATAAACACCGTATTTTGCCTGATTCTAATTTTTCTTTCAGAACTATAGGCATATCAACACAAAAATCGACCTTTTTTTTTTTTTTTCAAAGGAATATATAATATATTATATAAGTATATTAGATATATATATATTATATAATATATATATATATAAATCTGAAGGTCATCCATCACTTTGACAGATTTTAACTCTGAAGGTAATGTATTGGTAGCTTGTAACTATAATTTCCACTCCTGTCCAGTTTGGTGGCGAGTGCGCTCCAGTGTGGCGCAGAGCACAGAATTGTCAGGCCAGACAAAGTATAAAAAAATAAAACTGTTTGTTATGCATCTGATTCTGCACAGACAAGTACCCCACTTTAAACTATATCACGCACATTAAAGAGCACCCAAAATGACCCTGTATTTATTGCTTAAATTTCCTAATGAAAATTAACAGAATTTGAAATCTGAGACTTTGTTGTTTAAATTAAAAGTAACAAAGCACATTTAAGCAAAATTTTACAAGATGTAATATTGGTCGTGGGTGTCCCCCAGGATGTGTCTGTGAAGTTTCAGCCAAAATACCCAACAGATCATATATTATAACAGCTGGAAAATGTCATTTTTGGGGTGTGTCTGAAAAAAGAGCTGTTTTGGAGTGTATCGCTTTAAATGCAAATGAGCTGCATAATCAGGCCCCATCTCCAGAAGAGGGCGTAGTCTCTCTGCATTGCATATCTACAGCAATAAACAGCAGGTAGAATCAACGTAACTGAGAGAGAGAGAACTGGTGTTTAGCTGTACATATGGGAAGCCAAATGCACTGAAAGTGGGACGAAACAGTGCAATGTTACAGAGCTTGTGCTGCGCTGTGACCTGTCCATCGGTGCGGATCAATTGCCCAAGCCACGCGACCGTTGGCTACACAAACGAGTCTCATGCTACAAATGGTGCGAACTAATCTCACAAGTGTGGTGCTAATAAGTAAAAAATGTACGCACCCAAATACGGTTAAATTGCTAAGCACTATAATGACATGACATTCACAAAGAAGTCTGGAGTATTTAGGTAGATTTTGAAGCGCAATACCTTGAAAAATGTAATCCACAGCGTTCTCAGCAGGTCAAATGTTAGGAGAAGATGAAGACTAGAAAGCGTGTGCATACATTGATTACATTCTGGGTATACTCTCCAAAAAATGTTCTAAGAGTGGAAGAGGTTACTTGGGGAGATGAATTGCTGATGAAATTATGTTTATTATTTTCTTTTGCGCACAAAAAGTATCTTCTAGCTTTTTCGTAAAATTACGGTTGTAACCCTTGATGTCACATGGACTATTTTACTGATCTTTTCTTGCTATGTTTCTGTGGTGTTGAGTGTGATAGTATCCTTGCTGCTATGGGAGGGTCAGAGAATTCTCAGATTTCATCCAAAAATATCTTAATTTGTGTTCCGAAGATGCAGGGCCCTAGACTCATTCTTCCCACTGGTCGCTCTTTTGCAACTAACTTTCTCAGTTGGTCGCACGAGCACATAATTTGGTCGCTTTTTTTGTGCTACAACATAGGATTAATCAATGCATGCTGATGAACTTTTATCATAGTTTATAGTTATATGGTATGAAAGTGGTTAACTTTCAACCCCTCTCTTTTTCATCAGTAGTATTATCTGTGATTGAATTTGTAAATGAGGTTTCCTGTTTTGCTGTCATAAGCTTGGGTTCGGATGCTTTTCACTTTCGAATTCGCAATCTTGTCATGTTTTACAAGAAAAGATAATTGTCCTGTTTTGCTTACATCTATACCCCTTTCACTTTTTAAGACTAAAACAAAAAATGGATTTATGCCTTATTCTTAATTAACCAAGCACAAACAACAATAAACTGGTAAGCTACACAATGGGTTTACAAACGAGCTTACATTATGTTTATTAACAAAAACGAATAAGATAAGGCTTGGCATACACCACATGCTGTATTATATGCAGCCTCGTGCTGTGGGGCTGTTCTTCAGCGGCAGGCACTGAGTGACACATCATGTAGACGAAAGAAAAGCATGAAATGCACCAAAATATATAGAGATAGTCTTAATGAAAACCATGTCCAGAGCATTCAGAACTACCTCAGGACTGGGCAGAAGGTTCACCTTCCAACAGGGACAATGACCTTAAGCACACAGCAATAGTGGCTTATAACCAACACCTTCCTTATAGACAAGATCCTTGAGTGGGCCCCCAGCCAGAGCCCTGAGCTTGAAACCAATCAAAATTTTCCTATAGAAAACCGGAGAAAATTTGCACCTTGCCCTTAATCCAACCTGACAGAGCTTGAGAGGTGTGAAGAAGGTGAGGATAAGAATGGTCAGAAAATTTGCCACATGCCTGATAAGCAAAGATTGGTCGCATCAAATAAAAAAAAGACTTGAGACTGTAAAGGTGCTTCAGCTAAATATTAGTGTACAGGGTTATGCATTCTATTTGTGCCATGTACTTCATTTCTTTATTATTTTAATTTATTTTTTTTAATTTACGCAATCTGTGACAATTCTGTTTTTTGCTTTGACAGGTGGTTGCATTGAGTGTTGGATTGATGTGGCGGAAAAAAAGTAATTTAAAGCAGTTGTAAAAAAAGGCAGCAACAGAACGGTGAAACAAAAATGAATAGGTTTGTAATACGTTTCACAAGGTGCTTGTTTTTGTTATTGATGTTTTAATCATGCTACTTGGTCCCGGTCAGGCAAGTAACAATGTTCGCATCAAAAAACAAAAAAAAAACCTCCTTGTCCCATTCAAGCGTTAATCGAAGCCGCTTGGTTTACTTTGGCCATGCACATATTATTAATTGTGAGCTTTGTGTTTTCTTCACTAACAGTGAAGAAAACCTCCATGACAACCAAAGTTTACACAACTTGAATGTGAGCGTTAGTACTGTAATGGCAACATGGACCAGCTTGGGAATCGGCAATATGTGTGGACTGGCCATCCACCTGTCCGGTAAAATCAAGGCGGAATATCATATGATTCCTGTCCCTGGCCAGGCAATACGGTGCATCTCTAGTACCATGTTATAATTAGAAATCATATAACTAGTGGGTTTAAATGTAGACCTAATATAACAGAAGGTAACCTGTAGCATGATGTCTTTCCACCAGCAGTGAGAGCATCATCTAATCCCTCTGTGTCATTTGTTGCTCTTTTAAATATGCAGAGTAGCAAAGAAAAAAGATGAGCTAGGTACTAAGTGTAGTTCATTAACCAAACAAGTAATTTAATTAAGTGCAACCTGTGATGGTTACCAATTCCTGACTGATGGGCCTTTTTGTGGTGGGTGATGTCATTATATCGTCAGGTTTGACCCAACCCTGCTGAAGATAAAAAATCGTGAATTGTAATTGTTAAAAAATAATTTTAAAGGATGTTTTTGTATTTAGAAGGTAACACTAGTAGACTTGTGCCTTCTTACCTGTAATAAGTTTATCAACATCTTCATACCCAGAATGCTGTTCTTTAGAAAGGACACTTCCTGTCATTAGGAAGAACACAGACACATGATCACAATCACAAATCAGCCAAAATCCCTAATTCTATTGGACCATATAGGCTAAAACTAACCCTATATCATTTCAATGTACAAACATTCCTCAAAAGAATCAGTGTAATTTACTCTACTCTGCCTTTCTGAATCAAGTGATTACCCTGTTGTTCTCAACACATCAGACACTATAACACTTACTCACCCCTTTGAGTGAGGAGACTGTGTCTATTAGTGGGTCTTTGCTGAATCTCCTCATAAACGGCCTCAGTCATCATCCTGTGTTTCCTCTTAGAGAGAGCTGTGAGTGTAGACAGACAAACCTGCTGTCAGTTCACAACACATGACTGATCACACACTGAATAAGACACAATATGACAGTCTCTGGATCTCTCCTACCTCTCCTCATCACTCTGTTCTGCTGAATCAATATAAGCAGTGGCCCTAAGAGCAGTAAGAGCAAAACTCCCAGAACAATCACACGCACTGCAGGGACAGAGAGAGACGCTGCTGGAGGAGTTTGTGGAGGAGAGACTGATGTTGAGCGCACTGGAGGAGAAGCTGATGTGTTGTTGTAGCAGGAGTAGTGGACACAGATAAATCTGGCAATATAAAAACATTTAATTTATAAATGATTCAAATATTACTTAGCACTAAACTGATCAAATAAGTAATATTTCTCAGTGATTGCTCTGACCTGCACAGGTGAGTCCAGCGTGCTCTTTGTGGGAGCAGTCAGTGTGGTTTTTCAGGGAGAGAGGACAGTCCCACAGGTGAATCTCATTCCCTCTGCACTCGACTCTGTTCAGCCACACAACACCTTCACCAGCCCCAAAGACTGAATTCCCATCAGCCCTCAGTGCTGCTCCACAACCCAGCTGCCTGCAGACCACCTGAGCATCGCTGATGTCCCACTGATCATCACAGACTGAGCCCCACACAGTGTTATGATACACATCAGCCTCCCAGAGCACCGGCCGTCCCCTTCATCTAGTCTGAGGGAACCGATCTAAAAACCACACACACACACGACACAGAAAAAATACAACACTTTATTGCAATAGGATCACTGTTCCGAACGAGCAAGCACTTTCAAGGGGTACATGTACATGTTGTGGGTAAGGTGTATACAGTAGGCAGAGATAAAATGCCGGATGTTGTCCAAGAAACACTATAGTACATAGGCTGGTATGATGTTTTGTTTGGCCGTGTTTTAAACTTACATGAACACTGTTTCTGGTGGGGAGATGAGGACGATGTCAGATAGCGTCGAGGGGACCATAGGTTCTTGTCTGTTCTGTAATCAGGTCATAACTTTATCACGAATACTAATTATATATATATATATATATTGCTACACAACACACCACACAGAGAGAGAGAGAGGACATATAGGACCTACTCTTTTAATCTTGTATTTTTGTCTTTGCATTTTCATCAGTCTTACCTGAGCAGGTGATTGTGACCACTTCATCTGCATTGGCAAGTCATTTTGTCCCCAGGGTAAAGATGGGACACTGGCCACAGATTTGACTCATGTGGTCTCCATTCCACTTCATCCCAACCAGAGGTAGTAGCTGTTATCAGTGATAATGCATCAGCAAGAAAAAACACCAAGATTTTCCACAGTTAAGCTCTTGAAAGATCCGACTCACTGTGTCTCTGTTCATCTGGTTCCAGCACACATTAACCAGGATCCATGGTCGAACAACATCCACAATTTCCCTTCTCACAGCCATCAGTTAAGTGATCTCTTTAAAATCTTAAATGAAATGTGAAAACAAAGATTATTTTACAGTTCCAAACTGTTTAATTAAAAATAAAGCCAGTCTCGTTTTAACTGAGCACACCAAACTCCTACATCCTTCTTTGTGTCTGACAGTCCTGTTTTCCCTAGACCGGAGAGAAGAGCAGCTCCACACCAGGGAAAGTCTCATTTCCCCTCACACTTTCAAACCTCATCCCAGCAATATGGGTCCAGAACCAGGACCAAAACCAGGCTGGTACCTGCTGGTTACTGAGGCCCACTCCACACTGCAGCTAGCTGTATGCAAACCACATGGCCTCTTTAATATCCCAGGAGGAGAGTTTCATCACACACTTTGTCCCCATGAGCCGGCTGTGAAAAAACTTCCAGCCTCCCTGCACAGGTCTCCCCCAGAACCACCAGCCTGATGGGACCCACGACCTGATATTTAGAGGATAAAAATAAAACAACACCAGTTCATGATAACAAACAACTGAAGAATATGTCCAGATGTGTTGTTCTCACCCAAGGCCGGTGATGGACAGTTGTTGTGTGGAGCTGCAGTTGAGAGTTTGTTGGAGAGCTGCCCCCAAGTTCCCCAGATGAGCTTCACTCCCAGAGCACTGGAAGCCCGGAACACACTACGATGACTGTGTTCAGGACTGGATGAAGAGGAGCCATAGAAAGTTCAGCACAGAGCACAGCCCAGCTGTCTGCAGACCCACAGAGGATTAAGGGAGACTCCAGCAGAGTCCAGCAGAAACTCTCCTCCAGACCTTGAGGATGAAAACTTCCAGCTCCCCCTCACACTGTCTCTCTCCAGACAACCGCACCAGCCCATCAGCAAGAGCCCGAGAGGAATCTGACGCGCATGAGGAACTGTTACTAATGATGTTGCAACCCATCTTGTTGGTACCAGTATGTATCAACAATTTTTGCTCATGAAACATCCTCCTCACTAGAGAAGACGACTCCACCCTCTCGTCTGTGAGAACATTCAGCTCGATTCCATGGAAGAGATGGAAAACCTTCATGCGCGTTTTGTTTCATTTACCGTCACAATCAAACACAATCAGCCCAGGATTTCACCACTTCCCTCTCCAAACCAGTGGATCCCCGACAACAGAGACACAGCAATCCACAATTCAGCTGTCTACAGAGGGACACTGGCAGATCTTCAAAAATATCCCAGCATGCATCCACACACTGTGCCCCATCATTGAGGAAACTGAAGACTCCAACTCTTCCAGAACAAGAGTCCTGAACCGTCATCAGTTTGGCTTTTGTGTAACCTGATAAAAGAAGTAAAAGGACAGTGTAGTGCTGCTATAATGCTGCACAAGATATAATATATCAATATAAATAAAGAGACACTGAATAATTGATATTTTTACCAGAACATATCATGCCCACATTATTGTCACTGGTGCAGCTGTGATTGTATGTTGATACTTGACAGACTGAAATGTGAGAATTCATTTCCTCTGCCACTGAATCTCTTGTGTGCACATTGTGAGTGTCTCCTTTGTCCAAAAGCACTGCTCCCAGCACCTGTACGAGAGCCCCACAGGCCCAGCTCTCTACAACACCAACCTCTGCATACCTGCTGGTCAAAGACAGCTTCACACACCTGACATCCACGATCGCTGATCATGAAGTATCTGCTAACCTCCCAGCACACAGGATGAGGTCCAGCACAGCAAGTCCTGGAGTTGGTTATTTACCTGTTTGTATTACACAAAATTAGTGCCTGGCATTGATCATGGGTGAATTATTGAATTCATTGTGAAAATGCAGTAAAACAATCACTGTAGATTTTTGTTCTCCAGATTTTCTGGTACTTAAGTGCCAATAAATTATAGACCAAGACCAGTTTTGTTTTGATCAGACCTGCAGATAGATAGCTAGGTAGGTAGGTAGGTGTCCGGTAGTAGGTAGGTAGGTATGATAGATAGATAGATAGATAGCGTAGATAGATAGATAGATAAGATAGATAGATAGATAGATAGATAGGCATTGAGCACGTTGCATCGCAATGACCAATGCTGACTCAAACACACGAAAAGGGGGTGGGGAAAGCGCCCTATATACGTGCTGCTGATGTCTTCGCCACTGATGCATCGCTAAAGAGGATTATGAAATACACTTTGCTGATCCCCTTACACGTTCCAGTGGAGAATAGATCATTAAGGTTGCTCAATCTGGGTGGGACCCAACTGGTATCTCCGTCAGACTCAAATTTGCATCTTTTGCCCTGACTGTACCCACCACCCAGACTCGCTGTCACATCAAGTGCTGAAGACAATTTCAGAGGTGAGCGCTCCATTTACTAGACTCTCTACGCTCAAAGGTGGAGAGACTTCAAAAATTGCTTGCACTTCAAGGGCCAAGACTCGGTCGAACTGCCCATTTTTAGTAGTTTTGTCTTTTCTACAAGCGTTTTCGGATAACCAGCCATAACATCCTCCCATGCACAATGTATAGTTGTCATATCAGCATTCTTTTCTGAAATTGATATGTTGTCAGTGTGGAGGAATGATTTAGTGATTAGATTTCTATGGGGGTGCAAGGCAGCTGAACCCCCCTCATCCATCAAATACCCCCACTCGGGAGCCTCGCTTCGGTAAAAAAATAAAAAAAAGTGCTCAGAAACTCTGCCATGTGCATCACAGAAGTGACAGAACTGATGACGCTCCAGGAAATCACACAATATGGACAAAGGCATCCAGCTTTCACTGAATTAAAAATAATACATTAAGTACAGTTTGTGCTCAGAAATATTCTAACCCTTGGGTTCAGCTCAGGGAACGTGGTTGGCCAGGGCAGAGAGTTTTTTGTTTCTCAGTGGACCCTTTTTGTTTTGACGTCAGTTTTTTAATTTTTTATCTATTGGTATTTTATAGAATCCATTATTCCATTTATCTGAACAAGATATCCATGTGGATCTCTAGTAGAGAAGATAGGCCCACATATTAAAGGGTTAGTTTCACCCAAAAATGAAAATTAGCCTGTGTGTTTACTCACCCTCAAAGCATCCTATGGTGTATGTGACTTTCCTCTTTCAGACGAATCCAGTCGGAGTTATATTAAAAATTGTCCTGTGTCTATCCAAGCCATTCAATGAGGGTAAGCGGGTGTTGGTTGTCAACAGTTTTCCACAGACGGGAAATAAAGTGCACGCATGCCATAATAAAACATCCCGTCACCTCGGCTCCGGGGGATGAATAAAGGCCTCCTGTAGCGATCTGTGCAGTTTTCTAGGTTAAATATCCCATATTTCAAATGTTATTAAACACTTTTTTCTCACTTCCGCTGTCTTTCCAGGGCAGATGATGTAGGATGTTGGCGTTGCATGATTAGTGACTAGTGCAGAGAGAGAACAAAACAAAATGCCATTGATGAATTAGAAGCACAAAACGAGGATTTGAAAAAAAAAAAAAAAAAAAAAAGATTGTCAGAGGTTTTCGATATAAACCAAGAGGAGACTGGTTGTCCTTTGCTATAGGAAGGAACTTTGTTTCCTTTGCTCCTGCGTAACTCAGAGGTGTGCCTGCTGCGCATACGTCCTGTGTCCATCGCGTTGGACAGCTTCCATGTACGACAGTCAGCGGAGTGAAAAATAAAGTGTTTATTACATTTGAAAATATGGATATTTATCTTACAAAATGCATGGATTCGCTACAGGAGGCCTTTATTCAACCCCCAGAGCCGTATGTGAGGGATGTTTTTTGGAGGATGAATGGCTGTTATCCGAGCCAACGCTTGTAGAAAAGACAAAGGGCAATTTTAATATAAACTCCAATTGGATTCGTCTAAAAAGAAGAAAGTCATATACACCTAGGATGCTTTTGATGGTACCCAACAAGGATAATTTTCTTTTTGGGTGAACTAACCCTTTAAAGATACAGCCGTATATTTCATTGTACACATGGGGTTCATTTTTTTTATCCCTGTGTGCACCAACCCCATCTTGAGTGTTTGGCTGCTAAAAGCTATTTATTTTTTTTTTTTTTTTTTGTTTTAGTTTCATCTGACCATTGAACCCCAGTCCCTTTAAAGTTCCAGTCGTGTGTTTTGAAAATAATATGCTGGAGTTTGTTTTTGGATGAGAGCGTTTTCTTTTTCTAGTTTTTGTTCTTGAAACCCTCCCAAACAACAGTTTTTTTTTTTTTTTTTTGCTTTGTTTATTTGAGGCTTTCTGACCCAAAGGACTATTTTCTGCAGTTCTCCATTTGTGATCCTTGGAGTCTTTGGCCACTCAAACTCTCCTCCTCACCACATTAGGATGATAGACACACGTCCTCCTACTGTATTAGAGAAAAATATTTATTTAATAATGTGATTTTCCCCCACTTACACATTACACTTTTTTTTTTTTACTTTAGTTAAAGGTTAGATTATTATTTGTTTATTTATTTATTTTTGAATGAAAGGTCAAGTGGATAAACAATGCAGATTTATTTTCACAGCGTTGTTTGATCATATTTACCAAGTGTATGAATAATTTTGAGCACAACTGTATATTCATAATCCATTGCTATATGAATAATTTTGAGCACAACTGTATATTCATATATTTTCTGCCACGTCATTTTGGATAAGAATCACAATCACAAAATCAGATCACAAAAGTGAGGGTGATAAAAGGTCATTTTGTGATAAGAATCACAATCACACAATCAGATATTTTATGACTAATTTTGTGTTATTTAGAAAATTTTTTTGATGTTACGTAAATTATATTATTTTTTGTTATAGAAACAAGACTTCTCATTAGCAATTTATTACAAGAGGAGATGTTTGGAGCAATTGTTTTTTTCCAAATGCATGTTATAGTGGGACCGAAAAAATGCTATTCCCAAGTGCGTATTGTGAAAGTCGTGACATTTGTAAGTATGGTAACCGCTACTCGGAATTGGTGCTCTGCATTTACAACCCATCCAAGTGCACACAGCACAGCAGTGAGAAGTGAACACACCGTGAAGACACACCCAGAGCAGTGGGCACTATATATCCAGCTGCCGGGAGCAACTGGGGGGTTCAGTGCCTTGCTCAAGGGCACTTCAGCCTTGGGAATTGAGGGTGGAAGAGAGCACTGTTCATTAACTCCCCACGCACCTACAACTCCTGCCAGCACCAAGACTCGAACCTGCGATCCTCTGGTTACAAGTCCAATTCTCTAACCATTAGACCACAGCTGCCCCTAACCTGGAAACATGGATGTTGCACCAACAGTTCAATGTTATAATTGTTACATCGCTAATAGATAGATAGACAGATAGACAGATAGATAGATAGATAGATAGATAGATAGATAGATAGATAGATATTATTCACCTGAGCAGATGACACCAGCATCATCATTATGAGTACAGACAGGTTTATTCCATCCGGCTGACCCACAGTTTTTCAGTGTAGACTCTGATCCAGTACATACTACCCAACTCATCCAGATTGGTCCTGATCCTGATCCAAAATGAGCACCACCCAAAGCATCTACAGGTTTCTCCACAGTCCAGCTCTCGACACCACCACTGCAGCATCAGCCAAATCCCAACCAACATCACACACTGTCCCCACTGACCTCTGTGAAGAACCTCCACTCTACCAGCACAGCGACTGGTTTACCACAACCAGCCTCACATTCATTACAACTAAGAGAGAGGGGAATACAGAGAACGAGAGAAACAAAAGAAACAAAACAGGGTAAAGGAATGAAAATATTGTTTCATCGATGTTTACAAGTTATTTTATTCTCAGGGGTGTAACTACTAGTAATTTGAGCAATCAGTTGAATGTTGACCTGTTCCTCAAACAACCCTATTTTATCAGTTTAAAAGACTTAAAATTCAAAGCATATGGAAAAGTTTTGGGGTCCTTTTTAGAAACTGAGAGCTGTGATGAAAGACAGTAGTGTAGAGATAGCCACACTGTGGATTCTGCATCTCTTATACTATTTTTACATACTTAAACAGCCCTTTAAAAGAATGAGATAAATTACATTAATGCCTGATTTTACTGATTTAAATGCCTGATTTTACTGATCTCATCAGCTGCTTCTTGTTTATAGCTGATGTATCTCATCCATGCTGATTACTTGTAATGTACAGTATATACTTAAGTAAATTGGGTCAATGATTATTAATTTATCTAATGGAGTAAAAGGCACCTTTGATATTATTTTCATCTAAACCATTAGATGGCACAAAAAACGTGGCGTAGTGCTTTCCATTTTTTTTTTTTTTTTTTGTTGGGTTGAGGAGTTGAAAATTTTATTTTGTAGTTTTTTGATGTAATTTTTTATGTTTTTAAATTAATGCATATATTTTCAGACAAAGGTCTTCTTTATAATTTTCAGTTTTGTTTGAGATAAAGCAACAGTTTTTAAATAACGAAAGAATATGCAAAACGTATGTTATCTGGGTAAAAAGCGCCCCTGCTGTTGGGGCTAAAGGCACACAGTAATTAACATGATTATTAATAGATGGCTGACTTTTCCATTTGTTGACATTACATGGTTAGATTCAGATGGTAAATATCATATATTATGTGGGGTGTCCATATTAAAGATAATCATCATGTTTAGAATGAAACCATCATCCAAAATATCTTGAATTGTGTTCCGAAAACGAACGAAGCATTTACGTGTTTAGAACAACATGGGGGTAAAGTGATTAATGACAAAATTTTCATTTTGGGGTGGAGTATCCCTTTAAGGTGGGCCTTTAGCCCCGTTGTACCCTATTATTAAGCAAAATACATTTCAGAATAAATAAACAAGATAAACACTACTATTTTGAAATTCCTTCAGGAACAGTATACGTATTCACTGAGAATCAAATACATTCAGGTTTACTTTTTTGAAGAGATTCCTTGAGAGCACCAATTTGGCCAATACTGTACAACACAATATTACAGGGTTATATTTTACGTATTTTAATTCATTCCTGTAAGGTGGGGTGGGGGTGTTGGGGTGACGGGGGACCATCAGTGTTTTTACACTGGGTGTCATACAACGCAAGTTAAACTACTGATTACTCTCATGCTAATCCAACTCTTACCAGCACACAGAAGCCCCTGGTGATCATCATGAGAACAGTCATGCTTCTGTGAAAATACTGGACACAAGTGAATCTGAGATTCATTTCCTCTGCACTGAATCTCTTGTGTCCACATTTGAGTGTCTCCTTTGTCAAAAGCAGCTGCTACCAAGCACCTGTACAGGAGCCCCACAGTCCAGCTCTCTACACACAACCTCTGCATCCTGCTGGTCAAAGACAGCATCACACACTGTCATCCACGTCTGATCATGAAGTATCTCTAATCTCCCAGAGCAGCCAGAGCCTCCAACCAGCCTGACACCTTAAGAAGTGAGTGAAATAAATTACAGAACAAACTCCATTTATCTAAATAAAACAAAAGCTATAACATTGGTAATAAGATTTAAAAAAAAAATATTATATTATACAATGCTTACAGAACATTATTTTATGTACATTCAGATAATAAACAAATTATGAAACATTATATATATATATATATATATATACATATAAATTAATTATTTTTTTTTTTTGCATGTTTTGTTACACTTTAATGTTTTAGATATCATCAGACAAATTAAATAATTAGTCAAAGATAACACAAGTAAACACAACATGTAGTTTTTAAATTAAGGTTTTTATTATTAAGGGAAAACAAAATCCAAAACTACATGGCCCTGTGTGAAGAAGTGTTTGGCCCCCCTGCTAAAAACTGTGGTTTATCACACATGATAAGTTCAATTTCTCTAGCCACCACACCCAGGCCTGATTACTGCCACACCTGTTCGCAATCAAAAAATCTCTTAAATAGGACCTGCCTGACCAAGTGAAGTAGACGATTTGCTGGTCTGTGGGAGTCGGGAAGACTCGACTTCACAGGGCGAAGGTGCTGCGAGGCTCCACTCGTTGTTTGCGTTGGGGGCTGGGCTGGGCTGGACTGGACGAGAGATGGCAGAAGGAAGTGACGGTTCAGGAAGTGAGTCAGGAGAGATGGATGTAGGTGGCGGGAGTTATGGAAATTGGAATACAGGTAGGACAAATAAGCGTAAAAAGAGCGTAAAATCAGATGGGTGTGATAGTGACGGGAGAGGAAATGTAACAGAAAGGAAGAGAGAGGATTTCAACATAATAATAAAACTTGCGCAAGAGGGGGCTTCATTCGGCGACTGGAATCCAATACAGCTAACTAAATCCATAAGTAAAGAAATCGGGGAGGTAAGGAGTGCTAAAATATTGCGAGATGGATCATTAATAGTATATGTAAGGATGGAGAACAACAAGGAAAAGCAATTAAATTAACAAATAAACGGCAAGAAAGTGCATTGTTCACTGATGAATGACAGAAAATGGGTCAGAGGAGTAATCACAGGGATTCCGGTAAATGTAACAGCAGAGGATATTAAAGGAAATGTAACAAATGCAAAAGTGGAGTGAAGCCAGAACGTCTTAAAAACAAACAGAAATGGGATTAGAAGTGATAGTCTTTCTGTACTAGTCACATTTGATGAGAAAAGACTCCCGGAAAAGATTCTTATTGGATATATGTGTTATGAAGTGAGGCCCTATGTTCCCCCACCTCTTAGATGTTTTAAATGTCAGAGGTTTGGACATGTAGCATCCGTGTGCAAGGGAAAGCAAACATGTGGTAGATGCGGTGGAAATCACGAGTATGGCAAATGTGGAAGTGTGGAATAAGTTTGAGTGGTGTAGTTGTGGTTTGGTAGATGGGTTGGATTTCCGTGGTTGCGAGGTTAGTAAAAGAGCGGAAGAGGTGCAGCGAATCAAGACTACTCAGGGAATAAGCTACGCAGAGGCAGCAAGCAAGGTTTCAGGAGACGCGCAGGTGATAAGGCAAAGTGACACTAGAAATCAAGACGTAGTGAAATGTGGAGGATGTAATAGGTTGAAGGAGGAAACTCTGACTGTAAACAAGAAATGATTTTGTATTCTTTATGGCAGATGTAGTCAACTGTTCAGCACAGACAAAAAGCCAGAATGAGAGGATAAAGATTATCGTCAAATCAGCTGAGAAGTACCTTGATGTGAGAGGGCTGCTCTGGGAAACAGTTAAAGATATTCTTAATGAAGATAATCAGCCATCTCAGACATGTGTTGGATCATCCTAATGGTGTTAATTCTACTTCAGTGGAATGCAAGAAGCTTAATTTCAAATGGCCTAGAGTTTAAAAAGTAATATGATAAGTTTGGAAGAGAAACCTGATGTTATTTGTATACAGGAGACATGGTTAAAATCACAGTTGGATTTTAGTATAAAGGGATATTATTGCTGTTAGGAGAGATAGAGAATCTGGCAGAGGGGAGGTGTGGTTGACATTCATACAAATGGAATGAGTTATAAGGTAATACGTATAACACAGAGCATGAATCAATTACAGTTAGGTATGGACTAATAGAGTAATATTGACATAATCAATTATTATAATCCGTGTGGGGAAAATAGTCTAGAATCACTAGAGGAGGTTGTAGGGGTATTAGATGATAATGTGATATTGTGTGGGGATTTCAATTCACATAGTTCACTTTGGGGTAGCAGGAGGACAGATTTAAATGGTTTAGATGTGGTTGAGGAATTTATAGATAATCACTGTTTGTATGTAGTTAAAATTAATAATGGGGAAGGAACACGATATACTAGTATGCAAAACACAGAGGCAGCACTTGATTTAACGCTGGTGTCTAGTGAAATAGCAGGCTTAAGCTCATGGAAGGTGATCAAATACCACCACAATACGGAAGTGATCATTATACCCTGTGGTAACGAAAATTGGCTGGAAGGTTATTATGAAAAGGGAAAGAAGAAAATCCTTCCTAGATGGAAATTGGGAGATGCTAACTGGGAAGTGTTTCCAAAAGACGTTTAGTGCTAATACGATTTTGTAAACTTAAGGAGGAGAATCAGATAGATGTAAATATAATTAATAGTAAATAGTTAAGGAGATTATTCAGTTCTGCTGAGGAAACTAGTTCCTAAGAGTAATGGACCTAAACGGACTAAGAGTGTACCCTGGTGGAATGATAACTGTAGTAAAGCCATAAAAGCCAGGAATAAAGCATTTAGAGAGCTCAAGAAACTTCATTTCTCAGGATGCATTGATCCAGTATAAAGGGCCCAGGCATTAGTGAGGATGACAATAAGAATACAAAAAGAACCTTTTGGAGGAATACTGTACTCTATTGGAAGGGAAGTACAGCTGTCTGATGTGTGGGGCATGATTAAAAGAATGGGGGGATTAGAAGAAATTATGAAATACCAGTGTTTGGATACTGGTAACAATTGGCAGTCAATAATTTAGAAAAGGCAGAACTTCTTGCACAAACATTTGAAAGGGTTCATAGTTCATGTAATCTCACAGATGAGGCTAGGCAGTGTAGAGAAAGAATCATAATGGAGAATCCCAATATAACAGAGAAAAGGGAGATGACAGGAGAGTCGTTGGATCTACCGTTTAATATGTTTGAGTTAAGAAGAGCAATTATGGGTGCTCGTCAGGCCACTCCAGGGGAAGATGGTGTATGCTATGGAATGCTGGGACACATGCCAGATAGTGCACTGGACACTGTTGGGTTTGTTTAATAAAGTTTGGGATATTGGCCAACTTCCGTTAGATTGGAAACAAGCAATAATAGTGCCCATTCTAAAACCTGGAAAAGATCAGTCAGACCCTTCTAGTTATAGACCTATTGCATTAACGTCACACTTATGCAAGATTATGGAAAGAATGGTCACAGATCGTTTAACGTATTATTTAGAGAGAGAGTAAAGCTCTTCTGTATCCATATCAAAGTGGGTTTCGTAGGGGTCGGAATACAATGGACTCATTCTTGTGCTTAGAATCAGACATCAGGAAAGCACAGACTAACAAAGAAATATTGATAGCTGTGTTCTTTGATGTTGAAAAAGCATATGATATGCTCTGGAAGGAAGGATTACTTATTAAGTTGAAGTCATTGGGTATTGGAGGTAGAACATATAATTGGGTTATGAACTTTTTGTTTGACAGGGAAATTCAAGTAAGAGTTGGCTCAGAATACTCCAGTGTATATAAGGTGGAGAATGGCACTCCGCAAGGTAGTGTGTGTAGCCCACTGCTATTCAACATAATGATAAATGACATCTCTCAGCTTGAACAAGGCGTAGGGAAATCCTTGTACGCAGATGATGGGGCTCTGTGGGTAAGAGGCCGTAATGTTTTGCACGTCAGTAAGAAAATGCAAGCTGCAATAGTTGATGTGGAAAAATGGGCAAATAAATGGGGATTCAAATTGTCTGTAGAAAAAACAAAGGTGATTTGCTTCTCAAGGAGGCATAAAGTCACGCCGATTTCCATGATGTTGTATGAACAACCACTTGAGCTAGTTAAGACAGTTAGATTTTCTTGGGGTTTGGTTTGATGAGAAGCTCACATGGAAAACTCATTTAGACAAAGTCAAGAACAAATGTAAAAAAGGTCATAAATATACTTTGCTGTCTGTCAGGACAAGAGTGGGGAGCAAGTAGAAGAGCCCTACAAAATATATACTGGGCATTAATGAGGTTTGTTTTTTGACTATGAATGTATAGCGTACATGTCAGCTGCAGAATCAAACCTTAAGAAATTGGATGTAATACAAGCTCAGGCTTTGAGAATTTGTAGTGGATCTTTTAAAACTTCTCCTGTATCAGCAATGCAGGTTGAAATGGGAGAAATGTTGTTAGGAATCAGGCGAGTAAAATTAATGATGGCATATTGGGTTAGTATCCAGGGGCAATGTGAGTCGCATCCTGCCAAAAGTATTTTAAAAGATTGCTGGGAACACAATAAGACAAATTTAATAAGTTTTGGGTGGATTGGTGATGCAAAGGCAGAAGTCATAGGATTAAGACAATTAGATTACAGCTCTACAGTGATAGTCTTCAATTCCTCCCTGGTTATTCCCAACACCATATGTAGACCTAGACATACGTCATAAATTGAAGGATATGTCAAAGAAAACGTCCTGAAAGCAGAATAGTACAGAATTATTTTGATTTGCATTTCGCAGATTCCATGTTTATATTCACAGATGGTTCCAAAGATCCTGATACAGGGCGTGCAGGTGTAGCAGTTTACATCCCAGCAAGTGAGTTATATATTAAGAAAAGAATATCGGATAATGTGGCAGTATATACCACAGAATTGATTGCAATATTATTGGCTCTGCAGTGGATAGAAGAGAGGGAAACAAATAATACTGTTATTGCATCTGATAGTTTGTCTGCACTTATGAGTATTAAATCTGGCAAATCATTATTCAGATCCAATATCATCAATGATATATTCCTTATGTTATACAGGATGGAGTTAAAGGGGCTATCCACATGCTTTCTTTGGGTTCCTGCTCATGTCGTATGGAATGATTTTTGTGTCCTTTATTATTCAATCAAACATTCTGTGTTTGAAAGTAAAGCTAATTATTTTGTAATTAAAAAATAAAAGATTGCAAAAAAAAGTCCTCTTAAGGCTCAAAAATGAAGAAATTCATAACAAAATTATTTGGAGCGCATATAAATCTTTGAAAATCTTTATTTTTCTTTATGCACTCCAATATTTTTTATAGCTAGCGAAACCACAAATGTTGCTCTTTTCTGCCGTCTTTTTTTTTTGCTGGTCTAAAACTTTTTTTTGCGAGTTGAAAAGTTTTGCTTGCGAGTTAAGTTGTCTCTCAGTGGGCAGTCTCTACCCACCAGGATGAAAGGCCTTTTCCTATTGGTCACTCTCGATTGAAGTCACAGGTTGACCACGCCCACTCAGTTTACCCGGAATCCGCTGCACTGCCGCCGCAGTCTGACAGAAGAGCGAGCGAGGGTGCATCATGACGAGCAACAGGTCGTGTACTGGGTAAGATAACTAACTTAACATCTTAAACTCAGTGACAAGTCAATTTAATTATTATCTCCTCTCATGCTCTCCCATCTAAATACGTAAGATTTGATTAGCCAACAGTATAGCTAGCTGCCAGAGCCCCCAATAGTAAAGCGTCAGGCCAATATTTTCAGAGATTATAGATTATCATAGCTTCAGTGAAGTAAGGTAAGTAACGCACATCAAATAAACTAGCTCATTGGGCGGGTTATGATTCATCAATTATGACCGTATGCAAACTCAAGTCTATTCGCGGCACCCCACAGCTGTAGTCTGCCATTCAGTTTTCTAAAATACAACGATTTGGGACTGATGTCTGTACATTCTGACTTCACCCTAGTCTACAGGAGCTGTGTATTGTGCATTTTAATAACAGGTTTGTTTTGTACTATCTTTACGACCTGTGCAAAGACCTGTTGGGGTGAGTGAATGAACAGCGCTCTCTTCCACCCTCAATACTCATGGCTGAAGTGCCCTTGAGCAAGGCACTGAACCCCCCAGTTGCTCTCCAGGCACTGGATATATAGCTGCCCACTGCTCCGGGTGTGTGTTCATGGGTGTGTTCACCTCTCCCTGCTGTGTGTCTGCACTTGGATGGGTTAAATGCAGAGCACTAATTCCGAGTATGGGTTACCATACTTGGCAAATGTCACAACTTTCACTTTCACTTTCATGACAAATGCCAAACTTATTACTTCAGTAGTAAGGACTGATATTCAGGACTTGTCAGCCAGTACCACTGTAGCCTTGCAAAGACTTTGCTTTGAAGACCTTTTTAATGAACTAACTTCCACATTTTCAATATGCCCCTGACTTCTAAGGGGTGTTTTTATTTGTGACTACTCCAATAAAGCCTAGATTTCTATCAGTAGAACATCACATTTTTCTTTTCTGTTTGCAGGAAGATTTGGTGTTGATGGAGGAGGCAACATCTTCAAGGCAAAACCTTTAGACCTGATGCAACATCATCCAGTGTCAAAATCACCCTTTAGGAGGTACACAAGCAAAAGCTAAATTGAACATCGCCAGTTATCAATTCCTATTTTACAAAATTTGTCCTGCATACATTTTTATCTTTAATGTGTAGGCACTTGAAGACCAGTGCCCAATATGCACAGGAACATTTCCAGTGTCAGAAGTAGACCTGCCATGCCAGCTTTTGTGGAGACAGGTAATGGTAATAGGGACTCACATTGAAGCTTAAAAAACACCTTTCAAAAAAAAAACAAAAAAAAATAAATTACAAAACATCTAAAAAGGGACACTTAGGACTGGAGTAATGGAGCTGTACATTTTGCTTTATTGTTTTTAGCTTTATATACATATAATTTTATTTGTTTATTTTTACAGGCTCTCCAAGGAAGGTGATTTTCAGGGGATTGACTGGAATTCCTGGTTTTTATGTTTCCACAACTTCAGACGTGTTATCTCGTGACAGACTTCAGATGTCTTTGTGGTGTTTATCTGTGCTGCTGCATGACGAATCACATCCTCCTCACTGTAAAAATAAATAAATAAAATCATATACATGTATATAAAAACAATAAAGCTAAATTTTCAGCATCATTACTCCAGTCTTAAGTGTCACAATATAACAATATGCTTTTTTTTTTTTTTTTTTTGATCAACAAACATTATTACTGATGTTGAAAACAGTTGTGTACAATTTTTTTCAGGATTCTTTGATGAATAGAAAGTTCAAACGAGCATCATTTATCTGAAATAATATACACTACTGTTCAAATGTTTGGGGTAGGTAAGACTTTTTTTTGGGGGGGTTAAATAATACTTTTATTCAGCAAGGATGCATTAAATTGATCAAAAGTGACAGTAAAAGACATTTATAATGTTATAAACAGTTTTTACTTCAGATAAATTTCTATTCATCAAAGAATCCCCCCCAAAAAAATTTCAACATTGACAATAATAAATATTTTTGAGCAACAAATCAGCATATTAGAATGCTTTCTGAATGATCATGTGACATTGAAGACTGGAGTAATGATGCTGAAAATTCAGCTTTGATCACAGGAATAAGTTACATTTTTTAACATGTATTCAAATAGAAAACAGTTATGGTAACAATATTTCACAATAATACTGTTTTTACTGTATATTTGATCAAATTAATGCAAGCTTTGATAAGCAGAAAACATTGTCAAAAAACATAACGTAATGGTTCCAAACAACTGCGTGTGTGTATATATGTATATATACATTTTGATTTTTTTATGACCTTTGCAATGTACTGTTTTGAACTAATGTAATGAAGCATAGGTAGGTTACCGTGAGGTATGATCCAAATCAGAGCACCTTTTAGGTGTGTTTTTAAGCTTCAATGTGAGTCCCTATTACCATTACCTGTCTCCACAAAAGCTGGCATGGCAGGTCTACTTCTGACACTGGATATGTTCCTGTGCATATTGGGCACTGGTCTTCAAGTGCCTACACATTAAAGATAAAAATGTATGCATCATGTATGGATGATGTTGCATCAGGTCTAAGGTTTTGCCTTGAAGATGTTGCCTCCTCCATCAACACCAAATCTTCCTGCAAACAGAAAAGAACAAATGTGATGTTCTACTGATAGAAATCTAGGCTTTTTGGAGTAGTCACAAATATAAACACCACTTAGAAGTCAGGGGCATATTGAAATGTGGAAGTTAGTTCATTAAAAGGTCTTCAAAGCAAAGTCTTTGCAAGGCTACAGTGGTACTGGCTGACAAGTCCTGAATATCAGTCCTTGCTATTGAAGTAATAAGTTTGGCAATTGTCATTGCACAGGTCTTAAAGATAGTACAAAACAAACCTGTTATTAAAATGCACAATACACAGCTCTGTAGACTAGGGTGAAGTCAGAATGTACAGACATCAGTCCCAAATCGTTGTATTTTAGAAAAACTGAATGGCAGACTACAGTTGTGGGGTGCCGCGAATAGACTTGAGTGTGCATACGGTTCATAATTGATGAATCATAACCCGCCAAATGAGCTAGTTATTTGATGTGCGTTACTTACCTTACTTCACTGAAGCTATGATAATCTATAATCTCTGAAAATATTGGCCTGACGCTTTACTATTGGGGGCTCTGGCAGCTAGCTATACTGTTGGCTAATCAAATCTTACGTATTTAGATGGGAGAGCATGAGAGGAGATAATAATTAAGTTGACTTGTCACTGAGTTTAAGATGTTAAGTTAGTTTATCTTACCCAGTACACGACCTGTTGCTCGTCATGATGCACCCTCGCTCGCTCTTCTGTCAGGACTGCGGCGGGCAGTGCAGCGGATTCCGGGAAAACTGAGTGGGCGTGGTCAACCTGTGACTTCAATCGAGAGTGACCAATAGGAAAAGGCCTTTCATCCTGGTGGGTAGAGACCGCCCACTGAGAGACAGCTTAACTCGCAAGCAAAACTTTTCAATTCGCAAAAAAAAGTTTTAGAACCGCAAAAAAAAGACGGCAGAAAAGAGCAAACATTTGTGGTTTCACTATAAAAAATATTGGAGTGCATAAGAAAAAATAAAGATTTTCAAAGATTTATATGCACTGCAAATAATTTTGTTGTGAATTTCTTGATTTTTGAGCCTTAAGAGGACTTTTTTTTGCAATCTTTTATTTTTTAATTACAAAATAATTAGTTTTTACTTTCAAACACAGAATGGTTTGATTGAATAATAAAGACACAAAAAATCATTCCATAATGTCGGTGTGGAGGGGAATGAGCAGGTGGATATGCTGGCCAAAGGATCACTCAAAACTAAACATGTAGACTTAGAAACCCCATTAAATAAAGAAGAAGTTAAGTCAATTATCAGGAAGTATGCACAGCCCGTTTGGCAAGGGTATTGGGATAACAGTGAAACTGGAAGGCATTTATATAATGTACAGAGACAGGTTGGTGCTGGGAGGATGGTGGGCTGGAAACGGAGGGAAGAAAGTTTAATAACTCGTCTGAGAATAGGTCATACAGGTCTAAACCTTTCATTGTATAAAATAGGTAAGCACCCAACTGGGAAATGTACTTATTGTAATCAACCAGAAACAGTGGAACATGTTCTTCTTCAGTGTAGGAAATATAATATTAATAGAGAGCACCTCTTTCAGTCACTACGGAAGGCAAATCATCATGACGTTTCATTGTCAGGTCTCTTGGGGAAAACAGCAGGTCAGATATATTGTTATATAATTAGGGTTCTTTAAAGAAACTGAATTAATTAAAAGAATCTGAGTCTAATAAGTATTATTATTTATTTATTTATTTTATTTATTTATATATATATATATATATATATATATATTATATATGTATATATATATATATATATATATATTTCCTGCTTAATCTCTCGTTCCACACTCCAGTCCAGTTAGTGGCGGTAATGCACCGTTAAATGGTTTGCCAACCGCCATTAAACACCAGAAGAAGAAGAAGACTCCAGTCCAGTTAGTGGCGGTAATGCACCGTTAATGGTTTGCCAACCGCCAATGTCAATTAAATAGAATTATATAATATTCTGTAACTGCCAATAAACCCTCAAAAGAAGAAGCCGACTCTTATTTTGGCGCGGCGGCGTGACGTCATCGGCCTGCGTCTGTGATTCGCCAGAAGAAAGGTTTGTGTTTAAGGTTTAAATCGATTTAAACCGAGTTATCATATAGTACGTCCAAACTATTACATTATTATGATAAGGACGGCCTCTCTCTCTGGGATGTAGTGACAGAAAACAGTCTGCTTTTCGAAACTTGTGGAGTCAAAAGCTTGTCAAAATGATTGACTGTTTGAAAGAGTCTGAATGAGAACAACAAACAAACGCGTGAAACCTCGACTATTACAAACCAACAGCAGACGATTTGATCAGCGTGAACCTCCTGTGCGCTCAGCTTTCTTTTATTGATGTGTAGCGCTAGTTCCGAGCCTGTGTTTGTCTGATGAGGTAATTTAAGGTCACTCTCTCTCTCGGACTGAACTAGGAGCACTCAGAGATGTAGTTTATGTGTATTATTCTCTGTGACTGTGGTACAGATGTCGTTTATTAAAGAGGAGAGTGAAGACGCCAGGATTGATGAAGTGTTCAAACACGAAGAGACGGAGACTCGAGCAGGTTAGTTTCTGATCTCTGTTACAGAAGACTGTCATATCATAATTAAAGTGAGTTCATGCTCTCCTCGTGAGGACACACATGTTGATTTCTGTGATTAAATGCTTCAGTGTTTGCTGTTCATCATCATGTCATGTAATGCAGTGGGTCGAGTGTGTGTGTGTGTGTGTGTGTGTGTGTGTGTGTGTAACCGGTTATTACAGCTGCTGGATTCAACAAAAGGCTTATAAACGTCACAAAATAAGCCTGAGAAGTTATCAGAGGTGCTACAGTGCGTTCACGTATTTTCAGTGCATAGTGCGGATGCAAGTGGCTGTGCATGTATTTTTCAACTGGATAAGGTGGCTGTGCATGCTGTGTGTGTATTGTATCTTAAGGTTTTTCTTATATTTATGTTATATTCACTTTTTTTTCAAATTGCGTTTTTTCCACTTTAATGTTTCTCGTTTCCTTTTTAATGGTTAAATTAAATTTTAGTAATCAAAAAGCATGTCTAATTAATTAAAATCATGAAACCAATTTTACATCAATTTATTAAGAGTTTAACAAAACTGATGTTTAGGACCCTATGAAATGTTAAATTTTTTTCTCACCAAATGTTTTATCAAATTCTGTTTTAGCATGTCTAATTATTTTAATGGATACTTAATCAATTTTTTCTTAAAATAGCCTTATGAAATGGTCCCCCCTGTTACATATATACATATATACAATCTGTGTTGTATATTTACATTTTTCTGGTTATCAAATAAAGGCATAAAACATTCATTTCATTTATCTTTTACTTATTGAAAATTAAGCAAACTTTATTCTTTTGGTAAACAAAGTTTATTTTTCTGTCATGAAGTAGGTGCGATTCCACCTTGTTTTGACGTCTCGCTGGAGGCATTTTCGTTCCATTTATCTCGAGCTGGATATCTTGCATCTAGGAATATGCAAGTGGAGAATATCTGAAGTGTCCAACAATGTGTGTCCCACTTGAAACAGCATCACTCACACTGCATTGTGAAAGAAGTCCCTCGTTGACTACGAGCTGGATTTTATGCATAGCGTATTGCAGGGATCTCCAACCCTGATCCTGGAGAGCTACCATCCTGCAGACTTCAGTTCCAACCCTGCTCCAACACACCTGTCTCTAATTATCAAGTAGCCCTGAACACCTTGATTAGCTGCTTCAGGTGTGTTTGATTGGGGTTGGAGCTGAAATTTGCAGGACAGCAGCTCTCCAGGAGCAGGGTTGGAGACCCCTGGCGTATTGCTTTTCACGCTAGGCGTCTCTGATCGAGGGTCTATTTTTCGCCCGCACGCTAGGCGTCTCTGATCGAGGATCAATTTTTCGCCCGCACGCTAGGCGTCTCTGATCGATGATCTATTTTTCGCCCGCACGCTAGGTGTCTCTGATCGAGGATCTATTTTTCGCCCACACGCTAGGTGTCTCTGATCGAGGATCTATTTTTTCGCCCACACGCTAGGCGTCTCTGATCGAGGATCTATTTTTCGCCCGCACGCTAGGCGTCTCTGATCGAGGATCTATTTTTCGCCCGCACGCTAGGCGTCTCTGATCGAGGATCTATTTTTTCGCCCGCACGCTAGGTGGTCTCTGATCGAGGATCTATTTTTTCGCCCCGCACGCTAGGCGTCTCTGATCGAGGATCAATTTTTCGCCCGCACGCTAGGCGTCTCTGATCGAGGATCAATTTTTCGCCCGCACGCTAGGCGTCGCTGATCGAGGATCTTATTTTTCGCCCGCACGCTAGGCGTCTCTGATCGAGGATCTATTTTTCAGCCGCACGCTAGGCGTCTCTGATCGAGGATCTATATTTTTCGCCCGCACGCTAGCCGTCTCTGATCGAGGATCTATTTTTCGCCCACACGCTAGGCGTCTCTGATCGAGGATCTATTTTTCGCCCGCACGCTAGGCGTCTCTGATCGAGGATCTATTTTTCGCCCGCACGCTAGGCGTCTCTGATCGAGGATCCATTTTTTTTTTCGCCCGCACGCTAGGCGTCTCTGATCGAGGATCCATTTTTTTTCGCCCCGCACGCTAGGTGTCTCTGATCGAGGATCTATTTTTCGCCCGCACCCTAGGCCGTCGCTGATCGAGGATCTATTTTTCGCCCGCACGCTAGGCGTCTCTGATCGAGGATCTATTTTTCGCCCGCACGCTAGGTGTCTCTGATCGAGGATCTATTTTTCGCCCGCACGCTAGGCGTCTCTGATCGAGGATCTATTTTTCGCCCGCACGCTAGGTGTCTCCTGATCGAGGATCTATTTTTTTCGCCCGCACGCTAGGTGTCTCTGATCGAGGATCTATTTTTCGCCCGCACGCTAGGTGTCTCTGATCGAGGATCTATTTTTTTCGCCCGCACGCTAGGCGTCTCTGATCGAGGATCCATTTTCGCCCGCACGCTAGGCGTCTCTGATCGAGGATCTATTTTTCGCCCGCACGCTAGGTGTCTCTGATCGAGGATCTATTTTTCGCCCGCACGCTAGGCGTCTCTGATCGAGGATCCATTTTTCGCCCGCACGCTAGGTGTCTCTGATCGAGGATCTATTTTTCGCCCGCACGCTAGGCGTCTCTGATCGAGGATCTATTTTTCGCCCGCACGCTAGGCGTCTCTGATCGAGGATCCATTTTCGCCCGCACGCTAGGCGTCTCTGATCGAGGATCCATTTTTTCGCCCGCACGCTAGGCGTCTCTGATCGAGGATCCATTTTTCGCCCGCACGCTAGGCGTCTCTGATCGAGGATCTATTTTTTCGCCCGCACGCTAGGCGTCGCTGATCGAGGATCTATTTTTCGCCCGCACGCTAGGCGTCTCTGATCGAGGATCTATTTTTCGCCCGCACGCTAGGCGTCTCTGATCGAGGATCTATTTTTCGCCCGCACGCTAGGTGTCTCTGATCGAGGATCTATTTTTCGCCCACACGCTAGGCGTCTCTGATCGAGGATCTATTTTTCGCCCGCACGCTAGGCGTCTCTGATCGAGGATCTATTTTTCGCCCGCACGCTAGGCGTCTCTGATCGAGGCTCTATTTTTTCGCCCGCACGCTAGGCGTCTCTGATCGAGGATCTATTTTTCGCCCGCACGCTAGGCGTCGCTGATCGAGGATCTATTTTTCGCCCGCACGCTAGGCGTCTCTGATCGAGGATCAATTTTTCGCCCGCACGCTAGGCGTCTCTGATCGAGGATCAATTTTTCGCCCGCACGCTAGGCGTCTCTGATCGAGGATCTATTTTTCGCCCGCACGCTAGGCGTCTCTGATCGAGGATCTATTTTTCGCCCGCACGCTAGGCGTCTCTGATCGAGGATCCATTTTTCGCCCGCACGCTAGGCGTCTCTGATCGAGGATCCATTTTTTCGCCCGCACGCTAGGCGTCTCTGATCGAGGGTCTATTTTTCGCCCGCACGCTAGGCGTCTCTGATCGAGGATCCATTTTTTTCGCAACCGCACGCTAGGCGTGTCTGATCGAGGATCTATTTTTCGCCCGCACGCTAGGCGTCTCTGATCGAGGATCCGTTTTTCGCCCGCACGCTAGGCGTCTCTGATCGAGGGATCCGTTTTTCGCCCGCACGCTAGGCGTCTCTGATCGAGGATCTATTTTTCAGCCGCACGCTAGGCGTCGCTGATCGAGGATCTATTTTTCGCCCGCACGCTAGGCGCCGCTGATCGAGGATCTATTTTTCGCCCGCACGCTAGGTGGTATGCACTGCTGTGCTACTACAGGTATTTTTAACAATGCAACTCTTGTACAAAAAAGTTGTGCAGGCCCTTCAGCAATTGATGTATTTGAAAATAAATTACTGTTAAATTAAAATTAAAATAAAATAAACATGTAGTCTTATATCTAGGGATGCACTGAAATGAAAATGAAAACTGGACAGAATTTATATTAATAATGGTAACACTTTACAATAAGGTTTATTAGTTACTTTAGTTAACTAACTAAGAATTAACAATAGTTCTTCAGCATTTATTGTTCTTAGTTCATGTTAATGTCAACATTTACTAGTGCATTATTAAAATTAACAGTTGTGCTTGTTCACATTTAATGCACTCTGAATTAACATGAACTAACAGTGAACGACTGTATTCTCATTAACTAACATTAAGAAAGCTTAATAAATACTGTAATGTATTGTTCATTGTTTGTTCATGTTAGTTAATACATTAACTAATGGAACCTTATTGAAAAGTGTTACCCTTAATATTAAATATCAATATATTATTTTATTCACTTTTATGTAACAGAATCAGATATAAGTTGTTTGTTTTGGACTAATTATCCAAATAAGGGTATAGTCCTACAAAGCTATTATTATTAGAGCATCTGAGCAGAGCATATGCGTCACTGAGGCGGCCTTAAACCGCAGGAGATATTAGTTTTCATACAACTTGTTACACATTTTACTAGTTTAAGACTTTTTCCAAAATATAATTCCTGACTAAATGTATAATCAAGTGAAACATTATGAAGTTTCATTTACATCATCTCAATGTTTCACGTTTTTTTTTTCTTTCTTCTAACATATAACATAGACAGCAATACGATATAAAAGTAATATGAGGTATGTGCCAGGTATGTGATTAGTCGGGGAGCATTTACATCATCTCAATGTTTCACGTTTTTGAACCTGACCATGGTCTGCCATACTTTTTATTTGTGTTTTTTCTGTTAACTTTGACCCTAAGAACAAAACAATACTTGGGGGGTCTGCTCTGCCGGAAATATCGCGAAAAAAAATTGTGGCCCATGTTTAGAGTGTATGCAACCCTTTAGTTTTTATCACCCCAGAAAAATTGTGAAAAAAATTTTTTTTCCTCAAATCCCATGGTTTGGTAGGCTGTCATAATCTCATTCCCGATACACCGAACAACATGTGCCTGCAACATCCACTGAAAAAACTCTTAAAACACTTTCTACATGATGTTGCATCAATTTAATGCAAAAAAAAAATTAGACGTTGTTCTCACTTTTATTCCGGATATATTTTCATCTTTACTTCATTGGCAATCAACTATTCCCCAATTATGACATCATCAATATGTCATTCTTTTCACTCAACCGTATACTCTTCCACAGAAAAATCAAAAAAATCCAACCCAAATCAAGGATCTGTGATGATTTCACTAATATTTCAATCAGCAGGCTCAGAACCTCAATAAGAAATTGAATGCTACTCTCAGAAATGCCAAAAGACATCTGGATATTTACAATCAGCCCTTATACGCACACACTACATATCTAAGTATTTGAATGAGTTTGTTTGGAACACCAACCACGGTAACCACGGTTTACCAACTGACTTTCGAAGCTGCTTCATCATTGTCGGTGGTAATGACAGTGACTTTTAAGTGAATACCGGTAGGTCCTGGTCTCCCCAGCGTTTTGGGAAAAGAATGGTAATATGGATAAGTGTAATGATAATTACTGTAAAGGACCACAGCTAGTTTTCAAACAATATATTTCTGATGATTCCTCATCCCAGATGTATCCTGTAGCAGCAGGCATCATTCTCTACTAGTTTACTTCGCTAGCTTAGCCGTTTTAGCTAATTTCTGTGGTTCCTTTAAACGGCCATAACTCCTCACAGGATGGGGTAGGCTTACTTTTTTTTTTAAATGCTCAGAACAGTGGTTAATTTTCATTGACAACTATAATTTGTCATTATTTTCATCAACGACATTTTGTCGTTGACATAGACGAAAGTGTCAAATTTCCTTATAGTTGTCATCATTTAAAGCTGGTTTTTATTTAGTTATCGTCTGGTTTTCCGTCTGTTAAATTTTTTATGTTCACGGCAGTAAATCTGTGTCTGTACTGCCATGTTCACAACTTAAAATTATCAATATTAAGAGGTTATTAATAGATTGTTTTCTCTCCGGAGTATATCAATACGTTTGGAGTGAGGAATCATTAAATACCTTATCGAAAGCGGGTGTGGTCCTTGAAGTGTTTTTGCTGTCAGACAGAAAGTAAGGCCCCTTTTAAGGATAACGAAAGGCTGCACTAAACTTGTTAAATACTGAACAATACCAATGTTCTTAAGATGTAAACACACTATATATTATGGCATAGTTTTTTGTATATAGTAACTGTACAGTATATAGAGTGAGTGATTTGTCAAAAGCGAGTTTACTTGTAGTTCAACATCTAGATTTCTTTTTCCAACCTGAATGCACATATTCCATTTGCAGATTTGTTTTCGGATTCTGTTGGGTTTGCTGTGGAGGAAAAAGTTAGCGAGAAAGAAATGGCGCAGAGGATTGAAAGGACAGTAAAGAGGCGTGTAGTGGAGAGGAGAGTGGAGGCTTGAACAACGATATGAAGAGGAGAAAAGAGTGAAGAGGACAGGGGTGGACTGAACAGAGAGAAGACATAGTGGGAGGAAAAATGAAGGAGTATTAATGACCAGTAACGAAGATTGAAGTTGGAGAGGAGAGGATGGAGAGGAGTTTTGATTGAACGGAGAGAAGAAGAGGAAGAGGAGAAGAGTGGAGAGGATAAAGAGGAGAAGAGTGGAGAGGATAGAGAAGGAGAGAAGATTGGGAGAGAGGCTATGGCTTGAGACGTAAATAGATCAGTGAAGAGTCAGGAGTGGATTGAACAAGCGGGAGAGGATTGTATAAATAGAGGAATAGGAGTAAGAGGGGAGAAGAGGGAAAAGGAGAGGATTAAACCAAAGAGAATCGTGGAGGAAAAAGGAGAGGAGGAGGGGGAGAGGAGTGACGAGGAGGATAACAGGAGAGGAGTGATTTAATTGGAGACTAATAACGGATGGAGCCTGAGTTCTCAACCAAGCACTGGAGAGAAAATCTGCTCAGTACCAACTATACTGCTGCATAATATTCAGAAAACCCGACAGTGAGCTGGTCCTCTCATAAACTGACAAATCACGCTACCCTTCCTCCTAGATGCTGTAACCAACAGCAAGGATGATTCTCATACCGACTTGACATGCTCAAGCTCAATTGACTTTCTGGGGAGGACTCCTTTGTGGCACCCACATGTCGGCGACGTACACAAATCGGAAAACTGTTGACCAGAAGAGAAAAACAGTTGAAAACCAGAAGGCACTTCATTTGAAGCAGAACTTAAATCCTGAGCCAGACAACAGCAGCCTTATAAAAAAACAGTATGTCAATGCCACAAGCCCCTTCAAAAACACGAGGTAAGTGCTTCATTTTGTGGAGGCACGCACGCAGGGGAATAGTCCCCTCATTTTTGATCGCCACTATGACAACAGAATGCAGTATGGGAAAAAGACAAACAAACTTGAAGATGAAGAGATACTACACAAGATTCGGTCCTGATGGAAACGGTGTACTGATATATTGCTGAAGACTTCCGAACCACAAGGAATGCATGACAACATACCTGACAAGCGGCTTGCGTTCACAGGAACAAGACCTACTACTGCCACCACTCCATTGAGGGCCTGCACTCAACCAACTCATATCTTATCTTGGTCTATGAGCCCCTTTTCAAGGAGAATGCCATATTCTTCGTTCACGCTTTTGAGGGATGAATCCGTAAGCTTGGAAAAGCAATGAGTTCACCATGTTACCTCATTAGATGTCAATCCTTGAATTGCCCGCCTTGAAGGCACTAGAAGTAGGTGCATTGTAATGGATTTGTGCCACAGAACGGATGTTCTAGCCTGATTGCTCAGCAGAATGATGTTGGTTGCATGCTCTCAAAGTTTGAAGGAATTTAAGGGAAAACTGAAGAGTGCAGAGTAAGAAGAAGAAAGTGATGATGATTTGGACACCCGACATGACACCATATCTCTTCCACACACTGCAAAGCAGAATCGAAGGAGCTCCATGACCAACGTAACAGCCTGGAGGAGCAAGAGAAGCCAGAACATCTCAAAGCCAGTGGAAGTCCACCAGAATCCTGGAAGTATGACTGAAGACCCTTCACTGCAGCTAGAGATACATACCTGGAGGCTCCCGAAGAGTGGCTCTAACCTATAATAACCACCTGCATGGGGGCAAAAAATGATAACAAATGCATCTCCAAGATTAGGTGAGGACTGCCGTGTGAAAATGCATTCCTAAGCAGCAAGAACAGTCCTCAACCTTGCCCAGGATGTCTGCCAAGGCAGTTGCCAAGATCCCAACAACCGAAACACGTTGGGAACATCTTTGCACCTCCTTACGGGAAACCAGAAGCAAGTCAGAGACTGTATCACTGTTAAATAGATTTGGGAAACAGCAATCAGCTTACAAAGAAGCACAGAGATATAGTACAAACAATGGTCTAATGGCAGTTGACGAGGCTAGACAACTAGGGATGGTGCCTTCATACCAACGAACCTGAAGGTTTGGACGCGTTCACACTTTATGCATTTGATAACCCTTGACTTCCACGAGTACACAAAGGATGGACGAACACTGCATGGCACACACACATCCATTCCATTACAAGAATCCAGATGAAGACCCCACAATCCATTGGTGTAGTTTTACCTCTACTGAAAACCGCCAACCAGCCCTGGAATCTTCTCAGGCCTTTTCAGACCAAGGAAAGCCACCTCAGTCCTAAAGCATCGTCAAAAGATGTCGGCATCCCCTGGTTGGAGTTGAAACGAGAGCCTAAGCTTCCTGTGTGTCTAGCAGAACCTCTTGCCCACCTGAGCATCCCTCTGGCATTTAGTGCAGCGCTGCCCTATGTACTCTGGGAGGACCTGAAACCCAAGTTGTGCTGCTCCAACATGGAGTTCATTCCAAGCATTTCTCATCCCCAGAATACCATTCCTGCAACCAGGTGTGATCAGCTATGTTCCCTTCTTCCCCAGGTCCACCAACAACCCAGATGTGTTTGAACAGTCCTGTTTCAGCATCCTGCATGGATTTGTCGAGAAAACATGGTCAAGATTAGGCCAATCATCACATGTGAGCACGCATCTATGAGGTGGGTTCTGAGTATGCCTAACAAAAGAAGAACAAAGAGAAGTATGCCAAACTTATCTTGCACATGGTTGGCTTCCATATTGCTTCAGCATTTCCATTGGAGGCATTGTGGCATTTGATGCAGTCCACTGGAATCCGAAGACATCATGGTCGAAGCTGGATGTCTTTCTCCGTGGAACCACACAAAATCAGTCAGTGGGAAAGACTACTATGCAATGCTGCCAACGCCCACCACTATTGTGTATGCAGCCATGTTCTGCCCTACACTGGGGAAGCATTGCTCCAGATGGTTTGGTCGATTGAAGAGAAGGGCCTGAGTACATTGTGTGTGCTTTTAGCAACAATGTTTTCAGCTACTCCTATATGCCCTGTCCGAAAGAGTATGTAGAGAAGGCAACTTTCTGCGTGTGCGAAGGCAACTGATCAACTTAAAATCTGACCTGTTTTGATGTCGATTTTTGATGAAGCCACTACCTCACCTACCACAAAGTATGGCTATTGTACATGGATATGGTGATGATTCTTAGAACGGTTCGTCCTGCTGAGCGGTCGGTGTCTGTGTGGAGGGACACCTGGGCTGAAGGGAAAAGATTTTACCATACCTTGTGCCTGCTGGCCACTACAAGTATGTTATCCTGCCTCCCCACTACCTAGAAGGCTATGAGAAGCATTGCCTACACTGGCTCCAACATCTATAGGGAATTCCAGGAATGGGAATGTCACTGTACCGTCAAACAGAAGGACGGTTTCAATGGTGTCTGGACAGGACATGGCCCTTGAGAAAACCTACAACCGTGATGCCAAGACAAACCTCTTCACTGGCATCAGGTCAGCCGAGCCAGCTGCCATGGAGAAATACTTGAAAGCTCTTTTCCAGTTCTGACAGGCTGTGTGCAGAGCAGAACAGGCTATGGCACACCTGGATGGCAGAATGACACCAAACACCACAAGGACAAGGACTGTGCAAGGTGTCAAAGCGAGGCCCAGAAGTGTAAGGAAAATACAGTGTCATCAACAACAAGATGACACATCCTTTTCAACATGTGAATACCAGAGAGCTGATCACCATTCAACCGGCCACCTTCAAGCCTCACAACACTCTGGCTGATTTGATCTGTGCTCGTGAAATACGGTCTGGAGGCTCTGGCTGCAGCAAGAAGAACAGACAGTGAGAAAGTAGCCCCAATTAAAACTTTCAAACTTCACAGCATAGCCAAAAGACTCAATGGTTCCCAATGTATTATGGCATTCAAAGCCAAATGTCTATGAGGAGGAAGTGCATTTGTTGCGAACCTGTACTTTGTTCAGGACTTAGAGGGAAGACAGGAAGGTGGAAGGGTTTGGCCATGAATGGACAAGTTGCCCAGCCTCACCTGTTTTGAGCCAGATCCATTTTCCCTTGACCAAAGTTATGCAATGCGTAAAGGAAACCAGGCAGACGTACCTGGCTGCAATCAAAGACGCCCTTGCAGCTCATGGTGGGAAGTGGACAACTACTAACCGCCGTCCGACAAGCCCCCTGTATGTAAGGGTAGTAGATGCCATGGCATTCATTTCAACGTTACCAACATCGTTGGGAGCAGCACCTTCCATGAAATGCAAAGTAACAGTACCTGAGGTCAGCTCCTTGGAATCCTCCCAGACAAGTGTGATCTGCATCCACTTTGTGTTGGTGATCGATATGATGTCTCCCCTTGCGGAAAGTCTGAAAGGGTGAGGAACGGGAGACGAGGATGATGACCGCCCCCCAAAAAATGAAGGATGTACAAGCCACCTGATACTCCTCCATAAAAATACCTGATGAAGGATTCATTCACATCCACTGAATAAAGCTAATCGGTTTGAACTACATGGGGGAAGCATGGGCAGTCTCAGAACACGTCCACTTCCTGCAGGCTGCCACACTTATTCTTGGAGGAATCTTTTGTGATCCTGGTCGCACTGTTCCCTCTTGTCAGCAGATTGTCAGTTGATCTTCCAGAAACTTTCCCTGTGAGAAACATGAGGAGGCAGATACCAGGAGTTTTGCTCACATTGCCTAACTCAGATACAATTCTACATCCAAAAACGGGCTGTAGTGGTAGCAACTGACCAAAGATGTGATTCATGATGTTTCATGTACTACTCACACACATGGATGGGCTGCAGGAGCTGTGGTTAAAGACGATGGATTCTTTCTACCTGTTTCAGGCATCCCAGAAGTTCTGGCGGGAAAGTATGATGTTTGCAGCATCAGATCTTACATCCTATCCCTCCTCAAGCACATACATACTTACCGGATGTGACACAGTGAGCTATCTGTACAGAAGACGGAAAAAGGGCGGGGTCCTACACAACTGCCTATTTAAACACCATGACAGACCTTCTGCCGCTGTGCAGGTACGGTGACCCTGAGGAAAGCCTGGGTGTCAGTCATAGAGGTATTACCAACACAGCACGGCGATACATGTTGTCACTCTATGACAGGAGTGGATTTTGGTTGGTAACTCTAGATGCACTTGGCGAGCCCATCTCTTTGTGGAGCATCAAAGGAGACATGCGGTGCCTTCCACAACTGAAGACGCCTCCCTATTACACCCTTACCGTCGCCGAGCCCTGCCTCCAGTTGGCCTTTGGGTAAGCGGAGCACCCATGGTTCAGCCCACCTACCCAGCTGCCCACTGATTTTGGTAGACTAAATTGTCAATCGGCAAATGGTGGTGCAACCATGATGCTGCAAGAGGCAAAACCTTCTGAACTCCAAACACAGCCAATACTTGCCGTGCGGCAAGAAAAGGCATGTGTGCCCGAATATGCTCCTGTGCAAGAGCCAATGTGGAAGTGTGGCATTGTCATGTCCTCTGCAACCGGGACCGCCACAGATGTTCAAGGATTGAACTTGTGCTTGAAGATAGGGACACGTAAGCAGGCCGCGTGTGTGTGTCTCCTCAGGTGGTGAGGGTGAAGTGTCTGTCCCCAGAGCAAGTATCTTGCAGTGTGCCACCCTCCTGATATCTGCACCTCACAGGGCCTGCACCTAGTTTATTAAGTTATTTAAATTTTTTTTTCGTTCAAGTAAGTAATAGTTGTCCCATGTGGGCAATAAAATTAATGAAAGGACGTTTGCGGCAGATATTTCGCTTGTGTGACACATTTCTCATTGGGGAACAGGGTTTTGGGTTGAAATTAAAAAGTATGCCTAGGCCATGATGCTTAATATGTGCCCATTAACTTAAAAACCATTGTCTAAATATCCCGCATGTCTTTTTGGAATTTGAGAGTAGCATTCACTTCTAATTGAGGTGGCTACCTCCTGCTGATGAACTATTATGAATAATCATCACAGATCCATTGTGTTTCCATTGCAATGCAGGTGGCGCGATGGCGTGCGCGGCCCACACAGCGGCTTCTCTCTGTCCCGACAGAACTTTGTTTTCGTGTTTTTTCGTCTTGTGCGTCCGCAGTGTTTTTGGGGGCAACGTGTCGTCACGTCTACCTGTCTGTAAGCGCAAATACAGTCGCAGAGTTTCTGCTTCGATGTTCCGGCAGAACCGCATTTTTACATTAAACCTCCGCGCAAGCCAGACACAGCTGCGGGATCCTTCTCTGAATGCTACGGAGGCCTTCCACCATCATCCGACCCCCACCTAACTGCATCTCGCCCGCAGCGGAGGCGCCACAACGCGGCGTAGAGAGAAGCGAAGAGGGGGAAGCGCGGAGGTATCCGGGTCTAGGCTAACGGCTACCCCACACAAGCCATCTGTCCCCACCATCGTGACTGGCCTAACGCTACGCCGTTGACACATAAACTTGACTACCATTTCGTTTACTACGCTCAACTCAGAGGACGGTAAGAGACTGTTGTGGTTTTGTGTTCAACGGAAACATGGCTCCGCAACATCGTTCCAGATGGCGCTATTCAGCCTTCGACCAGCTACGTGCTATCGAAGCGGACAGAGCTCTTCGTCGCGGGAGGAACAACCCCGCGGCGGCCGGGCTTTGTGTTTACAGCATCAATGACGCCGTGGTGCCGCGATACTGTTGTGATCAGCAAACACTGCTCCACCCTGGTGGAGTTTATGATTATTTGTTTCTAAGTGCCGGCCGTTTCTAATCGGCCGAGGGAATATACTGCTGTATGAGGGGGGGATGACTGCGCATTTCAGGTAGAAAAAAAAAAAAAAAAAAAAAAACAGTTCCCCCCTTCAACATCACAAGCAACAGGACCGACGCACTTAATGAACTGTATCCAACACAATCAGTGATGCAGCAGACAGCACACCCGGCTGCGTTTCTCATCATAGCTGGGATTTCACCATGCTGACCTTAAGAGTGTGTTTCCAAAAATACACGCAGCACAGCAACTTTCCAACACGGAGGTAATAACATTGTTTTGGACTTTGGTGTTACCAACCACACAGAGAGAGCTTACAAAGCCCTCCGCTCCTCGCCCCACCTCGAGCCTCAGATCACATCACTGGATTGCATGCTAATAGGCCTGCATACAGACCACTCAAATTCGTTAGAAAGTCAGGGCCTAAACAGTTTACCAAACAGATTCAGTGTGAGCCAGTAAAGGATCACAGAAGATTGCTATCAGGGACTGCTTCACCACAACTGACTGGGACAATGCTTTCAAAACAGAAAGCTGCCACATGGCATAAACACTCACTGACCTCCAGGAGTACTCGGAGACTCAAAGTCTGTTAGCTGAGCTACATCAATCCGCTAAGTAATGTATTGTAGGATGTAACTATCCACACAAAACTGACATCACTTGTCCGGCGGCCAACCAGGAAGGGGCCAGCTGGATGACAGGGGGAAGGTCTACACGAACTCCCTTCAGATACGGGAAATGCTAGCCCTTCAGAGGCTGGAGATGAGGGGTGGCCCTGAGAACAGCCAGGGCCCACCTATCCCGCGGCATCAGAGAGGCTAAGATAGCTAAGAGCCAGCACTCCAGGAGGAGGCTCACCAATTCAGTAACAGTAGAGACCACTAGGACGGGTGTGGCAGGGGATACAGAGACATTACGGATACAAGCCCCCCCCAGCGGACCTGTGACAAACACATCTCTCTTGACTGAACGGCTGACCACCTTCTTCGCGGCGCTTTGAGCAACAACAACAAGCACCACTGCACAGAAGACTCCACCTCCTCCCGGCGACCAGGTGATGATCTCTGACCCCCTGACAGTGTGAGGAGATCCTTCGGCAGATATCAATGCCCGCAACCCCCCGGGTACCTTACACATCCCCTGGGCGTGTACTGAAAGACTGGCAGCCAGGAATCACTGATGTCCTTCACGGGACATTTTTACACATCGTCACTGAGTCGGTGCTGTTATTCCCACCTGCTTTTAAAACTACCACGATCATCCCAGCTCCGAAGAAGGCCCATCTCCATCCTGCTTCAATGACTACCGTCCTGTTGCACGTTACCCCGCATCCTCATGAATGCTTTGCACTGCTCAGTCCATGGCACCACATCAAGTCTGCCCTCCCCCCCCGGTCCCTGGACCCATTCCAGTTTGCATTCGTTTCCAACCGGTCGAGCCGATGATGCCATCTCCACTACCGTCCACGTCAGCACTCACCATCTGGAAAAAAAGACTCTTATGTCGAATGCTGTTCATAGACTCCAGGGTCAGCATTCACACCATCATCCTCAACAGCTCATTCACAAACTGTCGCGAGCTGGGTGCTCAACACTTCGCTGTGCAACCTGGGGCTGTTGGACTTTCTGACTGGATAGACCTCATGCGTACGGGTCGGCAGCAACACATCCAGCACCATCACACTGAACACTGGGCCCGCCCCCAAGATGTGTAGCTGACCCCCTCTCCTCTTTCACTCTCCCTGACCCATGACTGCAACACCCGTCCACACAGCTCCACCTCTTCATTAAGTTTGCGGATGACACTACTGTGGTGGGTCGTCATTAGCAACAGAGATTATACAACCTACAGGAGCGAGGTAGACCGCCTGGCCGGGTGGTGCAGTGACAACAATCTCTCTCTGAACGTGGGAAGACGAGTGAATTTGTTGTTGACTTCAGGAGAGCGCACACTCAGCATGTTCCATCTGGACCATCACGGTGGCGACTGTGGAGAGAGTGAGCAGCCACCAAGTTCCTGGGTGGCACATCAAGAGGACCTCTCCTTGGACCGACAACACCGCAGCACGTGGCCAGAAATCACAGCAGCGTCTCTACGATCCTCCGCAAACACTGAGGAGAGCCAGAGCCCCACCACCCATCATGTACACATTCTACAGAGGCAACCATCGTGAGCAACATCCTGAGAGCTGCATCACTGTGGTTGGGTATGGCTCCTGCAACGGCGTCCTGGCCGAAGACTCGAACAACGCATAGTGAGAGCAGCTGAGAAGCTCATTGGTGTCTCTCTTCCCTCCCTCCAGGACATTTATGGAACACGTCTCACCCGCAAAGCCCTCTGCATCACAGGTGATCCCACTAACTCCGTCACACAGCTTCTTCAGTCTGCTGCCATCAGGGAGGAAGGCTGTGGAGTCTCCAGGCCAGGGACCAGCAGACTGAAGGACAGCTTCATCCACCAGGCTGTCAGGAAGCTGAACTCCCTCCCGAACCTGCCCCCCCTCCCCTCTTCTTCCCCAGGCACCACTGAACTATGAACCCCCCCCCCCCCCCCACACACACTAATTATACTGATGACATGCACGCGTCAACTTGTGCAGCAATTGGTCCTGCTCACTCACCGCTCACTACCTCTTTCGGCATGGAACTACCTCATCAGTCAGTTAAATAACTGCTCTTGGTCACTTGTCACTTGTCACTTTTATATCAGACTTAAGATATTTTTAATAAGTGATTTTTTTGCACTAAAAATCTTTTAACTCTGTTTGTTCACTTCATTGATTTGCACTATATCTGTCATTTACTACCTTGCGCTGCTTTATTTAACTTTATTTTTACATTGTATTTTTTTATTATATGTCTTTTATATGTCTTTTTTTTTTTTTTGTTTTTTTTTTTTTTTTTTTTTTTTTTTTTTTTTTTTTTTTTTTTTTTTTTTTATAAATCCCTTATGTATAATTGTACAAATACATTTATATTTGATCTAGTGTATTTTTTTTTAGGGCTTTAATGTTAATGTTATCTGTATGCACCGGAGACTGAGAGTAACGCAATTCTCGATTCTCTTATGTATGTATGTACATGTGGAACATTGACAATAAAGCAGACTGAACTTGAACTTGAACTTGATTTGGTTGGATTTTTATGACTTTTTTTTCTGGTGGAATGAGTATACTGTTTGGTGAAAAGAATTTATGACATATTGACTGATGTCATAACTTGGGGGAATAGTTGATTGCCAATGAAGTAAAGATGAAAATATTGGAAAAAAGTGAGGAAAACGCCTACTTTTTTTGCATTAAATTGATGGCAAAATCATGTAGAAATGTGTTTTAAGAGTTATTTTTTCAGTGGATGTTGTCAGCACATGTGTTCTGTGTATCTGGAATGCATTTATTGACAGCCTACCAAACCCACTGAGGATTTGAGGAAAAAAAATTTTTTCAACATTTTTCTGATAAAAAATAAAGGGTGCATACACTAAAATGGCCACAATTTTTTTTCGCGATATTTCCTGCAGAGCAGACCCTTCAATTATTGGTTCTTAGGGTCAAAGTTAACAGAAAGAAAACAAATAAAAAGTATGGCAGACCATGTCAGGTTCAACCTATTTTTGAGACTTTGGCTCCCCGACTAGATGTTCATTTATATATTTCAACATGACACAATACCATTCAAAACTTTTGAACAGTAAGATTTTTAATGTTTTGTGTAAGAATTCTCTTCTGCTGACCAAGCCGCATTTATTTGATCCAAAGTACAGAAAGTTGCATTTGCTAAAGCAGTAATATTGTGAAATATTTTTACTATTTTAAATAACTGCTTTCTATTTTGAATATATTTTAAAATTTAATTTATTCCTGTGATCAAAGCTAAATTTTCAGCATCATTACTCCAGTCTTACTCCAAGTGTAACAATATACACTATACCATTCAAAAGCTGGGAGTCAGTATATAGAAATTAAAACTTTTATTTGGCACAAAAGTTATGATAAATATAATAATCATGTTACAAACGATGATACTTCTTGCTGTTCTTTCATTAATAAAAAAAAAAAAAAAAAAAAAGGCTTTGAAAGTCAGCTTTGAAAGTCAGCTTTGATTGTTCCTAATAAACTGTTTAACTGCACTCACAAGTGAATCTCAAATTATTTTGTGGGATAATTAAATATATTCTAAATAAACTACAAACATAAAAATTTGTCCTCACATTCTTTCTTGTAACTCTTCCCTCTCGGTCACTCACCTGCCTGAAAGGCTCACTATGCAGCTCATTATGTGGGTCTTTGTCTTCTCAGGTGTGAATCACACAAATATTTATGGTCAGTCACGCCTACTCACATATGCCCTTTTCGAACAACAAAAAGTGTCTTAGAAAAATTAAATCAATCTATTGGTTTCCTGTGAGCGAGTAAACAAGAGGATTTTCACATCATTTTGAAGCAAAATTTCTAGGCTCAAGGGTCCATGTTTGGACAGTCTTTGAACAAATTTTCTCTAGGTGTTTTATGACATTATTTCAGTGACTTCAAAATCGTAATTTTTCACTAACCACGCAATAACCCGTGGTTTTCCCACGCATAAAAGTTGTTTATATAAATGCTATTTAATGTACATGATTGCATATTTGTTGGGATGATTTAAAAAAAGTTGGGACACTATACAAATTGTGAATAAAAACAGAATGCAATGATGTGGTCATTCAGAATACCACATAGGATACACATCAAATGCTTAACTGAGGAAAATGTATCATTTTAAGGGAAAAATAAGTTGATTTTAAATTTCATGGCATCAACACATCTCAAAAAGGTTGGGGCAAGGCCATGGTTTACCACTGTGTGGCATCCCCTCTTCTTTTTTATCACAGTCTGCAAACGTCTGGGGACTGAGGGAGACAAGTTGCTCAAGTTTAGGAATAGGAATGTTGGTCCCCCATTCTTGTCTAATACAGGCTTCTAGTTGCTCAACTGTCTTAGGTCTTCTTTGTCGCATCTTTCCTCTTTATGATGCCCAATGTTTTCTATGCGTGAAAGATCTGGACTGCAGGCTGGACATTTCAGTACCCGGATCCTTCTTCTTCTACGCAGCCATGATGTTGTGAATTGATGCCAGTATTGTGGTCTGCATTGTCATGTTGGAAAATGCAAGGTCTTCCCTGAAAGAGACGACGTCTGGATGGGAGCATATGTTGTTCTAGAAACTGTGATATACCTTTCAGCATTAATGGTGCCTTTCCAGATGTGTAAGCTGCCCATGCCACATGCACTCATGCAACCCATACCATCAGAGAGGCCGGCTTCTGAACTGAGCGCTGATAAACAACTTGGGTTGTCCTTGTCCTCTTTAAGTCCGGATGACATGGCGTCCCAGTTTTCCAAAAAGAACATCAAATTTTGATTCGTCTGACCACAGAACAGTTTTCCACTTTCCCACAGTCCATTTTAAATGAGCCTTGGCCCAGAGAAAACACCTGCGCTTATGGATCATGTTTAGATATGGCTTCTTTTTTGACCTATAGTTTTTAGCCGGCAACGGCGAATGGCACGGTGGATTGTGTTCACCCAAAATGTTTTCTGGAAGTATTCCTGAGCCCATGTTGTGATTTCCATTACAGTAGCATTCCTGTATGTGAGGCAGTGCTGTCTAAGGGCCCCGAAGATCACGGGCATCCAGTATGGTTTTCCGGCCTTGACCCTTACGCACAGAGATTGTTCCAGATTCTCTGAATCGTAGGATGATATTATGCACTGTAGATGATGTTGATAACTTCAAACTCTTTGCAATTTTTCTCTGAGAAACTAATTTCTGATATTGCTCCACTATTTTTCGCCACAGCATTGGGGGAATTGGTGATCCTCTGCCCATCTTGACTTCTGAGAGACACTGCCACTTTGAGGCGCTCTTTTTATACCCAATCATGTTGCCAATTGACCTAATAATTTTCAGTCAGAAAATCTGGGCTTTTTTTTATTTTATTTTTTAGCTAACTTAGTTGTTATTCTTGGCTTTAAAATTCAAAATCCCTGTAAAATTACATATGTACACAGTTTAGATTAAATGAAAGTATAGTCAAATTTTTTTAATTAGCATGTTTTTGTATTTTGCTTTGGTACCGATATTGGTACCAAGAATCGTGGATTTTCACTGGTATTGGTACCTAATACTGAATTTTGGTACCGTGACCACACTACTCCCTAATATCTTTTAACATGCACTGCAACGGCTGCACTGTTTTAACTCTATTTATTTATTTATTTATTTATTTATTTAAAATAAACTTGAAGCTTGATATTATTCATGTCTTCCTTTGTGTTCCTACCTGTATTTCACAAACCCCTTGACCAAAAGCATCCCCTCCCTGTTTAAGAATGCTCAGATACAAATGACAGCAAACACTCAACATCCATTTTCTTCCGGATTCCTTTTCCTCGCCACTCATTTTCAAAGCTGCTGTTCTTGCACCACCACTCGCCCATTTGTGCAAGAGCAGCTGCTCTGGGCTGGTGATCTAAAGCTCAAATCTTATTGGACGGTCTGTTTCTTCGTGGAGTGACGCTTGGAAAAAAAATGCTCCTTGAGAATGATCGCGCCTGGTGTGAATAGCCCCATAGGGATCTATTGTTTCCATTCAAAAGCTTCATCGCACCAAATTTTTTTTCACGTTCAGTGTGAAAAGCCCTTAAGAAATTACTCGTTATCCAGCTTTTATATCAACTATGCATTCCATTATTTTTTTCAAATTGGTAAGTTTCACCGGACCGCAAAGAAATATAGAGCTGAGTATCATCAGCATAACAGTGAAAGCTAACACCGTTTTTCCTGGTGATATCTCCCAAGGGTAACATGTTAAAGCGTGAAGAGTAACAGCCCTAGTACTGAGCCTTGAGGTACTCCATACTGCACTTGTGATCGATATAATACCTCTTCATTCACTGCTACGAATTGATGGCGGTACGATTTAAACCATGCTAATACACTTCCATTAATGCCAACAAAGTTTTCTAGTCTATTCAAGAAAATGTTGTGGTCAATAGTGTCGAACACAGCGCTAAGATCCAATAGCACTAATAGAGAGATACATCCATTATCACATGATAAGAGCAGGTCATTTGTAACTCTAAGGAGAGCAGTCTCAGTACTATGATACGGTCTAAATCCTGACTGGAAATCCTCACAGATACCATTTTTCTCTAAGAAGGAATATAATTGTGAGGATACTACCTTTTCTAGTATCTTGGACAGAAAAGGGAGATTCGAGATCGGTCTGTAATTAACTAGTTATTTGGGGTCAAGTTGTTTTTTTTTGATGAGTGGTTTAATAACAGCCAGATTGAAGTTTGAAGGTTTATCCTAATGACAATGAGGAATTAATAATAGTCAGAAGAGAATCTATGATTTCTGGAAGCACCTTTTTTAGGAGCTTAGGTGGAATAGGGTCTAACAAACATACATGTTGTTGGTTTAGATGATTTAACAAGTTTATACAATTATTCCTCTCCTATAGTAGAGAATGAGTGGAATTGTTCCTCAGGCACACTAGCTGATGCAATACTATAGCTGACGGCTACATGGTTACATAAAGATGTAATGATGTAAAGATTTATTTATTTTTAAACAGATTCTGTTTCTAATATATTAGACATGACATATGGTAGATTTGTAATTAATAATAATTAACCAGTTCCCCTGGGCAATGTCAAATAGTTGACTTTTGAATTAAGAGGTTATTAGATTAAAAGTAACAACTTTTCTAAGTAAGGGACCCCTTTCCCTCAGCCATTAGACTTTTAAACAGGTGTTACTGCTGCTGCTATTATTATCATAAGTTGCATTCAATGTGCACGCTACCATAAGTCAAATATTGCAACATAAGCAGTAATGTTGCTGCTGCTATTATTACCTGCTGCTCAATTTGAACGTTGCTTTATATAGTTTTTGCCACGAGTATTGCTGCAAAAATACATTGAACACTTTGCACATACATAGTTATATGTTACTGCTAGCTGCTATTTCTATCCTGCTACAGCTGTTTGTGTGTGTGTGAGGTTTTTTTATTCTTTACATAGTTTTTGCACTTTTTTGGTATTCATTTTGGACAGCAAAGAAAGAATTTCATTGTACAGTGAAACTTGTTTTTCATTACTGTGCATATGACAATTAACACACTGATTCTTGAATCTACTAACTATGGGGCACATTGTACATTATTTTTAAATTTTGATTATCTATGTTGATTTTGATTCTTTAAATGTATACAAATGTTTTCATTAAACTGGGGTAAACCTTTATTTGTCTTTTTGCCTTAGACATGATGCTGCTGAAAGAGGAATGTGAAGTACTGAATCAAACAGAAGAGAAAGTTCAAAATAAGAATCATTTCAAAACTGGAGGGAACTCTTTTAGGTGCTCACAGACTGAAAAGACTTCTTCACGAGAAACAACTCGGAAGACACTGACTAGGGGTTATTTCACCTGTTTTGAGTGCGGGATGAATTTCATTCACCCTGAAAGCCTTAGAATCCACATGGGAATCCACAGTGGAGAGAATCCTTACACCTGCCAACACTGTGGTCAGGGTTTCAGTAAACATGAAAGCCTTAGAGCCCACATGGTTCCTCCACAATGAAGAGAAGGGTTTTACCTGCCAACAGTGTGGAAAGAGTTTTCAGTGAACATGAAAGCCTTCAAGTACACATGAGAATCCACAATGAAGAGGATCCTTACACCTGCCAACAGTGTGGAAAGAGTTATGCTCAAACTGCAAGCCTGAAAGTACACATGAGAATTCACACCGGAGAGAGAGATTTTACCTGCCAAGAGTGTGGAAAGAGTTTCATTCGAAAACCAAACCCTTAAAAATCACATGATAGTTCACACTGGACCGAAGCCTTTTGCATGCCAACAATGTGAAAAGAGTTTCTTAACAGAACTAAACCTTGAGTATCACATGAAACAAACACACATGCTAGAGAAACCGTTTGAATGCGATCAGTGTGGAAAGAGATTTCTTCGTAAAATAAGCATTAATAACCACTTGAAGATTCACTCGGAAGAAAAACTGCTTTGTGTGTCAACAGTGCGGAAAACGTTTTGCTGACAAAGCACATCTTAAAATTCACATGAGACTTCACACTGGAGAAAAGCCTTACCCTTGCACTCAGTGTGGGAAAGAGTTTCACATATAAAAAAGCTCTCGAGTCCCACATGATAAGTCACACTGGAAAGAGCCGTTTCACCTGCAAACTGTGCGGGAGGGTCTTCACAAACAAGGTTGGCTTAATGTATCACATGAACCTTCACACCGGAGAGAAGCCGTTCTCCTGCGATCAGTGTGGAAAGAGTTTCATTTGTAAATCAAGCCTCAATGACCACTTGAAGATTCACTCGGGAGAGAACTGTTTGGGATGTCAACAGTGCGGAAGAAGTTTCACTGAAAAACGCAGTCTTAAAATCCACATGAGACTTCACACTGGAGAGAAGCCTTACACTTGCACTCAGTGTGGAAAGAGTTTCACATATAAAACAGCTCTTGACTCCCACATGAGACTTCACACTGGAGAGAAGCCTTACTCGTGCACTCAGTGTGGAAAGTGTTTCACCTATAAAACAGCTCTTGACTCCCACATGACTAAGTCACACTGGAAAAAAGCCCTTTCACCTGCAAACTGTGCGGGAAGGTCTTCGCATGCAAAGTCAGCCTCATGTATCACATAAATGTTCACACCGGAGAGAAGCCGTTCGCCTGCGATCAGTGTGGAAAGAGTTTCGCAGGTAAAGGTACCCTTGAGAGACACATGAGGATTCACTCGAAAGAGAAAAGGTTTTATGTAACGAGTGTGAAATGACTTTCCATAAAATTATTGGCCCTAGGAGGCACAGGAGAATTCACTCCTGAGTGGAACCTCTTAAATGCGACCTGTGTAGAAGGATTTGCCGAATGGAGCTTTGGTATCGGAGATGCCTGAAACACCATTAGCAAACGCATTTTGGAAAGAAACTGCAGTGCTCTGAGTGTGGCAAGAGCTTCAGAAAAGGAGCTATTTTTCACCAATCATCTGTGCTTTCACTCTGGACAAAGGCCATTTAAATGGGATTTTTTTTTTTTTTTGCCATTGCACATATGATACAGATACATATGAAAACTTGTGCTTATGTGAAGCCGTATTTGTGTTTAGTGTGTGGAAAGAGTTTCAAATGGCCTAGCAATCTGAAATGGCCACAAGAAAATATAAATTTAGGCTACGTTCTCACCACAGGTGAATGTGGCCCAGATTTGATTTTTTCAGGTCCGATGTAGAAAGTTTTTTTGGCCAGGCTGTTGAAGTGACCTTTAAATGTGGCCCATATCAGATGGTCAACTGATTTGGTGATGTTCATTTGTTTTAATTGCGTCCTTCATGCCATTATAGTTTGTCTGGAGCCTTTTTATTTTCTTTTGTCATGTACATATGAACACTTGTGGCCAGGCTTGGCCATCACCTTTGCTATAGTTTTTAAACATTTAAAAACTCTAATTGTATTGAAGCATCACTTTCATTCCATATATTGATAAATCTGAATAAAAATCCTGTCTTGCTGTGAAATGCTGCAATTAATGAACAATTCTAAATAAGAGGACATACAATGAATGCAATTATGCATTATTTAATGTTTGAGGAGAGAATGCACTTAAATGCAAACTTTTTTAAATATGGGACTGAATGTGGCTACAGGGGACATCTGGAGCGTTACAGGTGGAGCGTTTCATCTTTGTCCATTGTCCCAGAAGTTATAAGTGATAAAAAATGTCTTGGTACGTGCTTAATCTACCCCAAAGCTGGGGTAGGCAAATTCAGTCCTAGAGAGCGTTGTCTTGCAGAGTTCAGCTCCAACCCTGATTAAACACACCTGAACAAGCTTATAAATGTCTTCAGGATTACTTAGGCTAGAGAGTTTGTTTTTCAGGTTTGGAGCTAAACTCTGCAGGACAGCGGCTGTCTAGGACTGAACCCTGCCCCAGAGCATCTCCAGACAGAAAGGACAACCGCTGAACTGCCATCAGGGTTACACTTGAAGAGCAAAGGCTAGTCTGTCTGGTCCGATCGCACAGAAGAGCTACTGGATCTCAAACTTATGAAAAAATGTAAATAGCATATGAACACCAGGGGCCTGTACCACGAAGCCAGATTAGCTGGCTAGCCAGGCAAGATTCAGTTTAGTTTGCACCAATCCTGGGTTTTAGGTACCATGAAAGTGGCTTTTAGCGGCGTTCATTGCCATAGTAATTTACACAGAACATAACCTGCCCCAGAGCAGGTTAGCTGTGCAGAGTTGGAGATCTCAAACTGAAATTGGACCACTCAGATGTGAGCAAAGGGACACAGGTCTTGGGAACACCCTGCGTTTCTTTCGTCCGCACATCCCTACAAAGTGCTAACCCTCCGGAGTGAGAGCTTCAAAGGGTATAGAGCAGCGTTTTTAGAAAGCTTTTATTAATTATTTTCTTTTAAATATATAATTTCTATATTATAATTCTATAATAAAATATTTCTATTCGAACATAAGTGCCCTGCGAAGTGGACATCACAGGATATTCTGCCATGATTCCAGTTCCAAGCAAACGTATATGTTCCATTCAAAGTGCATTGAAGTGTGCGAGACGTGAATATAAATTGTATTTATTTACAGATGTATATGATGTCACACTCTTCCATGTGTTAAGACGTTGCGCATCGCAAATCTGTGAATGAATGTTCTGAAGTGAAGTAACTTCAACTGATTTCCCCTGCTCAGGAAGTAGGGAGCAATGAACACTGTGTAGGGACCATGTCAATGGGAACACAATTCATGCACGAGCTCATTTCTAATGAGCTGATTATCTTAATCAGGTGTGTTAACAAAAAGAGACGTGCAAAAAATGCAGAGCTGGGAGACCTAGCCTGAGCCGGGATGCTGGCTCAAAAAATGCAGAGCTGGGAGGCCTAGAGGCCAGAGGCCTAGAGTGAGCATAAGGCCAGCTTGAGTGAGCGGAGGCTGGAGGCCTAGAAGTGGAATGGGAGCTTCGTTGTATATACACTCACCTAAAGGATTATTAGGAACACCATACTAATACTGTGTTTGACCCCCTTTCGCCTTCAGAACTGCCTTGATTCTACGTGGCATTGATTCAACAAGGTGCTGAAAGCATTCTTTAGAAATGTTGGCCTATATTGATAGGATAGCATCTTGCAGTTGATGGAGATTTGTGGGATGCACATCCAGGGCACGAAGCTCCCGTTCCACCACATCCCAAAGATGCTCTATTGGGTTGAGATCTGGGTGACTGTGGGGGCCATTTTAGTACAGTGAACTCATTGTCATGTTCAAGAAACCGATTTGAAATGATTCGAGCTTTGTGACATGGTGTATTATCCTGCTGGAAGTAGCCATCAGAGGATGGGTACATGGTGGTCATAAAGGGATGGACATGGTCAGAAACGATACTCAGGTAGGCTGTGGCATTTAAACGATGCCCAGTTGGCACTAAAGGGCGTAAAGTTTGCCAAGAAAACATCCCCCACACCATTACACCACCACCACCAGCCTGCACAGTGGTAACAAGGCATGATGGATCCATGTTCTCATTCTGTTTATGTCAAATTCTGACTCTACCATCTGATTGTCTCAACAGAAATCGAGACTCATCAGACCAGGCAACATTTTTCCAGTCTTCAACTGTCCAATTTTGGTGAGCTCGTGCAAATTGTAGCCTCTTTTTCCTATTTGTAGTGGAGGTGAGTGGTACCCGGTGGGGTCTTCTGCTGTTGTAGCCCATCCGCCTCAAGGTTGTGCGTGTTGTGGCTTCACAAATGCTTTGCTGCATACCTCGGTTGTAACGAGTGGTTCAAGTTGCTCTTCTATCAGCTTGAATCAGTCAGCCCATTCTCCTCTGAACTCTAGCATTAACAAGGCATTTTCACCCACAGGACTGCCGCATACTGGATGTTTTTCCCTTTTCACTCCATTCTTTGTAAACCCTAGAAATGGTTGTGCGTGAAAATCCCAGTAACTGAGCAGATTGTGAAATACTCAGACCGGCCCGTCTGGCACCAGCAACCATGCCACGCTCAAAATTGCTTAAATCACCTTTCTTTCCCATTCTGACATTCAGTTTGGAGTTCAGGAGATTGTCTTGACCAGGACCACACCCCTAAATGCATTGAAGCAACTGCCATGTGATTGGTTGATTAGATAATTGCTTTAATGAGAAATTGGACAGGTGTTCCTAATAATCCTTTAGGTGAGTGTGTATATATAATATATGTATGATAAAATACATTTTATACGTATTATACATTTAACTAAAGGATCCTGCAAGCACGTTAATTCCCAACACCCCCACCCTTTACTCGTACTGTACTAAAATTGGTTCAATAACACTGATTGTTACAGGGACTGATTCTTGCAAATGCAGATCCCACTGTGTTCTGTTTAAATTATTTTTATTTACTTATTGCCAAGGTTTGCATTTGGTGGTGTGTTCTTACAACATACAGAACTACCAAATTTTGCTATAAGTTTGATTGCATCATATAATATTATTGCTGTTAATAGTGTTCATCGTCTGTTTGATTACATCTTTAATTGATTTTTCTGTACATTTCTGCCATATGTACATAAACTGATAGTCACCACTGAAAAGCAACTACTAAATATTGTAGAAATTTAATTTTCTGTAAAGTTGCTTTGCAACGATTTGTATTGTAAAAAGCGCTATACAAATAAACTTGAATTGAATTGTGTTCTTAATGGCAGCTTTCCTAAAAAATATATCCTATTCCTAAAACAAGAAATAATAAATAATATAGTCTTGCTGACAGTATCGCAATGTATCGCAACATATCGTATCGCCAGATTCTTGGCATTACACAGCCCTAGTGCAAAGTTGAAGTATTTCCTCAGCAACCAGCACGGATCAGCTCCAGACATGATGAAGCATATATCATCCTCTTTTAGAAGGCCAAACAAAAGAAAGTAGTTTCACTTTCACAGTATCGCAACACACGTATCGCCGTCTTGGCAACACGACATAGTGCAGCGGCAACAACACTACAACGAGAATAAAAGTTACGCCTTCTTTCTTTGCATGATACATTTGGGTGGCATTATGCAAATCTTCCCACATACTGACGTAAAGTTCTTTGTTGGGGTTGGGCGGCATTATGCAAGCCGTTTTAGGGGGGTGTGGACGACTCTTAAATTTTATAAAGAATATCTTTTTGGATTTGAGACTTTAGTTTTTGCAACTTTACAGATCTTGCAAAAGGGGAGGGGGACCTTCCAGCTGTTATCAGCGTTCAGTTCAAAAGCCAGCATCGCTGATGGCATGGGGGTGCATAAGTGCATACGGTATGGACAGCTTGCATGTTTTGGAAGGCACTATGAATGCTGAAAGGTATATAAACAGGGTTTGAAATTATATTAATATATATAATGTTTTATTAATGGGTAACACTGTCAAATCACTTGCCAATTTTGCAGAGTACTTTTTGTAAATTATGTTAAGTCATTAATGTTTTGGGGAAGTTCATGAAAGACAAATCTGTGCATTTTTAATGTAAATACTGAACTCGCAAGGCGTCATGACATTATCGAGTATATTGCAAAAGCCAAATAAAACACACCTACAGAGTGCATGCATACGCGCGAGCGACTATGTGATGAAGTCTGGTTAGACTAAGTGCACATACGCATTTAACACTAGAGTGCGTTCTTTCACTGCATGATTCAGTCTATTAATAGGCTATGCATTAAGAATGAAAACATATTTCAAGATAAGGGAGCAAAAAAGGTATATATTTATATCATTTAATATAATTAATCAACATCACATGAAGAGTGCCGTTTTTTTTTTCTTAAAAATCAGCATGGTTACAAATGTGATATTGATTTTATACAACAGTTCAATAAAAAATAGGTTAATATTAGGAGACTTACGTTTTAGACATCATATTGGCTGTTCTTGCTCTATTTCATCAACAAAAATAATTCCAAACACAGTCATAGCACTGTTTTGCGTCTCTGAGCAACATGATGGTGATTCGTTCCTGAGTGAATCAACCGTTCAAATGATTTGGTTCAATCACAAAGACTCCCTTATTAACAGTGACTTGCTGCCACCTGCTAGCGGTTTTAATTTTACATTTGAAGTATCTTTTCTCTCTTTTTTTGGTAATAATTTCAAATATCAGTATTCAACATTTCATGTTTAAAATATCAAAACATTATTTGTAACTGCAGGTTAAAGCATTCCATGTCCCTCTAAGCTGCATTAAAGTGTAAATCTAAATGCCACTTCAGATGCAACTCCTGCAAAGATTAACTTTGTTGATACTTATTTCATTTTAGTAACAGCCTTAATGTATTATTATTTTTTTATTTATATATTATAATTTGACTGATTAAATGTAAGAATTTGACTCAAGATGATGCACACTTTTAGACAAAAAAAAGGCTTTATAAATGTCAGCACAATAACACACTCAAAAAAAAAATATCATCTAATTATCTTTATCAATAAAGAACCAGAAAATATTGAGATTTTTTGTCAATCTAGCACACCCCTAGTACTGACACAAAATGATTTGTTAAATAGGGGTTTGCATCGAGTAGTCGAGTGATGTGAAATACTACTTTTTAACCACTAGTCTGCGCTGTTGGAAACAATCGAGTACTGGGAGCGAGCATTAACCATAAATGTATGCACTGAGTTTGCAAGTACAACGCAAATTGTAGGATTACAATATTGCATGTAGCTGTTACTTTCTACTGCTTTCTCTATGTTACATGTAAAATTAAAATATGTAATGTAATATTTAGGGGTGTGCCTGAAGCCAAATGCGTTATTCGGAATGATAATGGCTTCAAAAATTTGTGTGCCTGAAGCCAAATGCGTTATTGGGTATTCGGCTGAGGCTGGCACACTCTGCTGTTTGCTAGATAACAGGTAAGCCAGGGGATCAGCGCAATATTATACGCAGACCTCTGAAGTCACGCAACAGGGAATATGCACGGTCACTTCCGCGTTTTGTCTCAGTTGTACAGTTGCTTTATTGCCCATCGTTTTAATGAGCGCTGTTTAGCATGGCATTTTACACTCACTGCTTGCAAGAACGTCCCAGGATTACGGTGAACAACGTCAAACCGAATTGTAAGGTGGCATCTGTCGCTCCTTCTAGTAAAAAGGAGAAATGTTTTAAATTATTTATTTCGAGTCACATCGACAATTTTGAGGGTATCTCAAGCTAACAAGCTAGCTAGCTAGCTTAATTTCTGAAAGTTAATACTTTTAGAGTCAGAGTTTTTTCTATCTATTTTTCCTTTTCAGATCTTCTGTTTTTATATTTTCACTAGTGTTGTTAATGCTGGAAGTGGGGTTTCATGGTTTTTTGGCAGGTTTGGTCATGTTTTTTCCCCTCCTGAGAATTGGAGCAAAAATCTTGCAGAGCACCTTGATCGGTACCGATGTTCGGTGCGGAATATCTGGTAATGTGAGGCGTTGGCCCTCCCGATCTGTTCGCCCACAAATCGGGACCGCCTCGATCATATCAAACATGTTTGATATGTAGGTTTTAAATCGGGATGATGAATAATATGTGGAAAACATATCACAACTTTAAGGAGAAAGAGAAGAGCTGCAGTGAAATCACCTCAGTTTTGAATGTACGGGTGAGTACAGAAAGCTGCTAGCTAATGTAAACGTCACTGAAATATCAATGACAATCTGTTGCATGAGATCAAGTGAGGCGCTCCCGCTGGCATGATAATCTTAATAATATCTTGTAGTTGTCACATTTTTGCATTTTTCAGTTTCTAATAAGGATCAGGTGACAGGAGAGATCAGCGTGAGGGCGACTTGTTTCAGATCCATGAGGAAGACAGAGAAGCCACGTAGTCTGAGAGTAGGCAGACAAACATAAAGACCTGAAATATGTTTTGTTGTTCATATTTTGTTTTTTCTTGTCAAATTTATAATAATTTCTACAGTATATGTTGATGCAGGTATGACAAGTCTCTTAAGTAAATGTTTAGCACTTTAAAGGGAAAATAAGTCATATTGTAATGTTTATGCATATGTTCTATAATTTGGGGTCTTTTAATTGATATTTTGTCATTGTATCATTGTCTACAGATTGTGTTAAAGGACTCCAGCCCTGTCATACTGTCCCAGCGTAGCTGTTCTTGTGTTGCTGGCACTGCACTGTGTAATCCCATAGTTGCACTACTATAGCAGACAGCACACTACTCTCAGCTTGGCATCAGTGCAGTTCCTCCAGTGAGCAGCTGTACTGAAACTGAGCAGAACTGGCACAGACCAAGAACAATGGTAAAGTTTTTTTTTTTTTTTAGGATGATTATGGAGGAAAAAGATAATTTTAAGAAAAAGAAAATATTAAAATAAGTATTGCTTTCCTGTATTGCCAGTATTGACAAAGACCTCAAATTTGTTGATTAGTGAGATGTCCAAGACATATATTGTTGGTCTCATGGAACATGTCTGGCAAAACATTCATCCTAAAATGACCATTGGTACTCCTAGGGAATTCGGCCAGGTCCTGTCAGTGGGATGGTGGTTTTATCTGCACGACCTAAAGAGAGGAAATTTGCTGCTGGCTTAAGGTGCGTACTGCAGTCAATTATAAATGTAACTCAGAAGTATAATATGCCAATGTTTACCATGCAAACAAATGCATAGTTGACAAAAATAATGACATTAAAAATAAACCCATATGACTTCATTCTGGGAAACACAAAAGGAGATCTTCCCAGGTGAAAAACGTAATTTCTGCGTACTAATTTTAATTAAATTTAGTTACCACTTTTAGTAAACTCGAACCCATTTTCATACAAAAATGGTTTAATATTAGTGGTAAAAAAAATAAATTTTTTAAAATAAATTTTTAGCACATTTTAGTTCATATTTATGGTCTCTCAAAATAGAGTACACTTACATCTCCTCTCTGTAGGAAAAGTCTCTTACATGTCTGAAATGATACAAGGATGAGTAAATTATGACAAACGAATGATTTAACTGGCAATGAGAAATGGTTTTGAGGTAAATTTGCTATCTTTATTTCAGGAGTACCTTGTATTAAAGGTGTTGCCGGTGAGCTGCCTGACCTCTCAGTCCTGCAATAAGGACTTTGCCACCACTACAGCCCCTTTAGTCACCACAATTGGGATGTCCAACGCTGATTCTTTGGTGGATTCTGCCTTTGGTAAAGTCCAGGCTGCGAGTGTTCTGTTGTAACAACAGCCAGCAGCAACAACCTGCAACATCACTCCCCATAAAGATGCCCCACCACCTCCACCACTAGGTGGTTACAGCCTTGACCCATCTGTGTGTGTATTTGTATATAGCAAACATGAACTACTACACATGGAGTCACTGGCTGTAACTCTGGAAATGCCACACAAAATTGAGCATGCCACCAAAGACCAGAGTGCATCACTGGATTGGCACTCAGTTCAAGAGCCCCGGGTAACATCGTCCCGTTTTAGGGAGGTTTGTCCAGAGCTCAGCTGAACTCCTGGCTGAAAGGATCCACAGAGGAACTCACCAGTCAGCGGACATGAAGAGAGGCCTTGAAATGGAGTCTGCAGTGGTAGAGGAATGCTGTCTGTTGCGTGACGGAACTTCTATCCTTGTGGATTCTTAATTCACCCAGATGATGGCTTGGCAGCTCTCCTGATCATCATGGGCATCATTTATGACCCCACAGAACTCCGTTTTTTGGCCTTTTGGAAATAAAGTGCCCAAATGTAAAAAGTTGCGTTGACTGCCCTTACCTGAAGTTGCAAAATGGCACACCAGAGTTAAAACAACAGCATGCTTATTACTGTCAAGTTCAAGGTCAGATGCTGATTTCAGGACTGGACTGGTGTGATTTGGTTGTGTATGCGCAGGATGACATGAAGATCCAGCGCATCTACAAAGACATGTTTAGAGAAACACTGTATCTACATTATTTAGAAGCTTACATTAGTGGTGCACTTTACAAGCTGTATCAAAGATATTTATATTTACATGTTTACAGAAACAGTGTATGAAAGTTATTTATATTTTCATGTTTAGAGAAACAGTGTATCAAAGTTATTTACATGCACTTTACAAGCTGTATCAGTTATTTACATGTTTACATTGCTGCATTAAAGTTACTTAAATGTTTACATTAACAATGTCGAAGAAATGCTTTATAGTTACTTGTTTATAGAAAATACACAAGCACATACATTTCATTTTACACATATACATTTCATTTACATTCTCTGCCAATCAAAATGGATCCATCACATACAAAGAGTGGTTTGTTGAATCTTTAATCCTTTGCCCATGCTTTTACCAAGGGCCCATTCTGGGAGTTGACAAGAAGGCAAGCAACAGTGTACAGCTGGTTTATGCTTCCTGTGATTGAAAGAGGGATGACAGTATCAAACAGCTTGTGTTGCTTCACCCTGTGGATGAGACGCTCAACATGGACCCTCAGACGAGCAATGGCCTGGGTCTGCCTCACCTCATCAGCCAACATCTGTTCCCTTTTTGGCAGGAAAGCAGGTCTGTAGACTTTGCATGGCACACAGTCATCCACCAGAAAACCTTTATCGACCATAATAGCCATGTCAGGTTTCAGCAGAGACACAATCCCAGACTGCTTCAAAAGCTCCTTGTCACTGACAGATCCTGCATACAGGGATGACAAAAGTAACTGCACCGTGTGGCGCCATGCCACTTAACCCCTTAAAGGTGCAGTGGGATTTATAAGAGGAAAAGACTTCGCTCTGAAGCAAGAGGGAGGATGGAGTTTGACAACGCAGCTCTGTGTAGTCAATGAATGTAAACTTATGAACGAAAAGAGCGCAAATAAAACCGCATTGCTGTTGCCTCTCTGTGCATCTCTCAGAAATCAGAGCTTGGCAAGAGTACTTCACCTGTAGTAATACATCATACACGGTCTATTATTTGTATATATTTAAAAGGCAATGATTTAAACCTTAGGCTACGATATGATACATGATTGAATGGAATAAACAGCGCGCTCACCAATCAAACAGCCACGTTGCATGTCTTAGTCTCTCAAAAACCAAACTAGTTCTCTCTCAAGAGTAGGCTAATAATCAATTTAGAGATACATTTTCTACTAGGCCTATATGTTTGCTTCTTTATCTTTTGCTGGTTTGCGTGGCACACACATATTTGTTTAGTGAAGTTCAGAGAATTCTGCGTAATGAAAATGTGCGCCTTGAATTAATTCAGTCGTGTTCAAATGATCCCTAAACCTTTGTCCTGACGTGTCTCTGGCTATATGATTAATTTATTTTTAGAAAATTAATAATTATTTTACTTTAACACAGCATATTTGTTCAGTGATAACTACGAAAAAAAAAGACAATAAAAGTCATAACGGTCTTTATCAAGTAACTGTATGAAGTTCCACCTGGTTTTATCCTGGGGGGCGTTACATTTGAGGTCTGGTACAGATATGACACAAGCTACAAAAACACATAGGATATAGGCCAGTGGTGGTGTAGCGCTGCCTGGAGAAGTGGGTATACTCTTTATTTATGCCCCATCTTTTTTAAGGCGACCCAGCAATGGATGATCACTCTGTGTTATAAACAGTGACGTGTAAAACTAGTCTTGTATAGACTTGTCTTTTTAGTTGACCCTAAAATGGGTCAGTAGTATTTGCATATTATCACTTAACTTCTGCTGCTTGACTTCACGGAGTAAGGATCATTATGAAATTACAATTATCCACAGAAGAGTTGCAGATGTAAGGAATAACTGATGATGGGCCGTTGAATTATTAGAAAAATAATGGTGTGCAGTATTTTTTCTAATAATTCAACGGCCCAGAGTCAATTATTCTGCTTATACTACGGTTACCACACCTCAAGACATCAATCAGATGATATATTTAAAGGGATTCGTCCAGTTTTTGTACTTAAGGAAAGAAAACAAGAGAGTCTCATGTTAGCTATAACCTAGGTGTCAGTCAGGGTGTCAAGCTGCCAATCCCTGACTATCTGCACCAGCAAGAATCTTACATACCTAGAATGAAATGTCAGATTAAGAAAACGTTTGTCAAACTGGGTGTTCTACATGCTATGATTTTAAAATGTAACATTACCGGCACTTTGATGTTTTAATTATGACACGATTCCATATTATACAGAACGGTTGGCACAGGCAACCCTAGCTAGCCATCTCACAATTGAACTGCGTTTATGTCAGTCTCCAATCTGGAAGGCAGAATCGACACTGTTAAAAAAAATAAAATGAGTGCATTCCCATTTCATTTTTATACTGGTTCACTAAAATAGAGGAAGAAGGACCTCATACAACACGAGAGATTAAGTCTAACTTTACATACTGTAACTAAGACAACACATCACTTTAAGTAACACATAATATTACATACCAGTAATATTGTGGTTTAACATTATAAAAGTAAGGGGCATAGCGTTTTAGCTAATGCAGCTAAAGTTACCTGAGGAAAAAAAGAGAGGGAAAAATGCTCAGCATAAAAGAGAGATGTGGATCTATCGTCGGATTCGGCACGTCGCAGACATTTACTTGAAAAAACTATGCCCTTAAAAGATCAATTTTAGTACCAAATGGTCTAATTCTGACAAAACATTACAAAGCTATAGAGACACAGACACTAACTGAACTTACCCCCGTATTTCTGACGTAGTTCATACAATTTCCATGAGGCGTTAAAAAAAGGGACATGTAAATTTTAACATTAAATAAAACTTTGAGCTTGCTCATGCACGCAAACACACACACACACAACTTTTTAACTATAAGGCGATGGTTGGGGCTATTTTTGTCACAAGGCGGCTACATAATCATTCAGAAAACACTAACCCTGCACAAATATTGTATTTAACATTGAAATCAGTGTGCTCTTACCACAACTTATTAAAAACAGAGGTAAATAATCATATCATATCATCATATTAACTTACCTTATTAACCTGCTTGCAGCTATGTGCCTGACTGTCTGACGACGACAAGACGAGAATCCAAAAAATTTGATGAAAAGGATTAAACCTTTGAAATCACATCAGACTATATCCCTGCTTTCACGCAGCCGCTGATCCAGTCCAGAGAGAGCAGCACTCATCATGAAAGCTTTATGTGTGAAAACCGCTTCACAAACAGTCTACTTACACAGCTATGGCTACATTTCAGTGTTGCAAACATTAAACAGTGATGAAAGAGTTTATAGTGCGGATATACACCCTGATGTTGCACATTCCAGGGCCCCGTTTATGGCAGGGCCCCTCTCTGACCACTATAGTGAACAAAGGTTTGCTACATTTTGATTGGATCTTGGTGGACTAACATAAGCAAACTGTCCAACATCATCAGATAAAGATGCCAGGACAACAGCCTGACACAGGATTCCCACACCTTGGTTAACTTCAAATTCAAGGACCTTTCAAGGACTTTCCAGATCCAATACCCTCAAATTCAAGGACTTAATGTGGGGACACATTTCAAGTGAGAGCAAGGTCACACCATGTTACCTTAAAGGGGTCATATGACGTTGCTAAAAAGAACGTTATGTTGTGTATTTGGTGTAAATGTAATGTGTTTATGCGGTTTAAGGTTTAAAAAAAAAAAAAACATTATTTTCCACATGATTGTTATTACTGTTATTATTACACATTATTGTTGCTCCTCTATGCCCCACCTTTCTGAAACGCGTCTATTTTTACAAAGCTCTTCATTCTGAAAATCGAGGTGTGCTGTGATTGGCCAGCTGTCCAGTGCGTTGTGATTGGCCGAATACCTCAAGCGTGTTGCGGAAATGTTACACCCCTTAACATACTGTAATGCCTTTCCCGGTGCAACGACACAAAACCAATAAAACCCATTACAAATGAGGCATTTGTTGCATCCAGTGGGGACATAATTACTGATTATGACTTATACAGTTTTTTTTTTTACGCATTGTGTTGCGTATCATGCCGCATAAACTTAAAACCAGGTTTCATGTCTGCATTTGTGATCGTAGAAACGACAAACAACAAGCGCTACTCTACACTGCTTAACACTCGTGTTTGAATCAGCAGTGGCAAATTCTTTAAAAATAAAAAACGTACTTACAGACCGTGAGTCAGAAGCGCCAGACTGTCCTTGCAAAGATGGAACTGCCCCACTTTATAGAAACAGCCGTTAGTGTGTGTAGCATGGCATTGTAGGCTTTTTTTATCAGGTTCAGGAAACAGTCCTCCATAAATTGAACAGCACACATCTGTATATTTGGGTTGAACTGTTCTGAAACAGTGTTGTAAATACAACTTAACCACTGATTTCTAGTTGTGTCCTCTTTTGGAAGGCCAAAAAAGTACTTTCGCTTTCAAAACGAAACACACAGCGTCACACACAGCAGCTTGAAAAAGGCGCAGCCAACGGATTTGACGAAGGAGCTTGCGGCAACCACATGACGACCACACTGTGAAGTTGATGTATTTCCTCAGTGACCAGCACGGATCAGCTCCAGGCATGATGAAGCAGATATCGCCCTCTTCTGGAAGGCCAACCAAAGTAGTTTCGCTTTCACAGTGAAACACACAGCGTCTATACGACATGGCGGCCGCAACAACAATACTACGGTGAGAGTAAAAGTTACGCCTTCTTTCTTTGTGTGAACATTTGGGTGGTATTATGCAAATCTTCCCACATAGTGACGTAGAGATGTGGGGGCGTGTTTAAACGAGGCGTTTTAGGGGGCGTGGACAAGTCTTAACTTTTATAAAGAATATTGGGTTTGAGACTTTAGTCTTTGCAAATTTAGGGATCTTATCTATTCACAAACAGCTTGTAACACTCCAAAGAGAAAAGAAAATTTGAAATTGCATCATATGACCGACCCCTTTAAGATACATAGTTACAGTTTTCTTGTGTCAAACACAACTATGCAAAAAAAGCTTTTTTTTTTTTTTTTTTTTGCATTTATTTTTGGCCATATGATAGAGATCTGATATTCTATTTGTTGTATTTCTGTTTTGCATGTAAAACTGAAGAATATTCAGTACATCCTATACTGTACTCTAAAACTGATCTGATATGAACTTTTGCATTTAAGGGTAACCAACTTCAGAAAATGAAAATACGGGACAACTGTGATTCTTTTACAGTAAAATAAGGGGCAGACAGAAAAAGGGAGATGCCCTGTCCGTTATTTGTTATATGTAAAGTATACATTCAAACCAGAATTTTGTGTAAGGAACAGTAGGAGGCGTCTGAAAAAGGTGATGCTGAGCGGAAAAACGCCAATTGTCAGCCACCGAGGTTAATCACAAAGAGAGCACCACCACTACCGGAAGTATGAAAACTAAATGGACATTGATCATGGACATACCAGCATGATTTTTGTGTATGTGAAGGAGGCAAACAAGTAGGAGGCGTCTGAAGGAAAAAGGCCAAGGTGCTGTCCTTTTAGTATTTGAGATATTCGCTAAAAAACACAAGGTAAAACCAAAAATTGAACGCCAATTGCAGCCACCGAAGGTTAAGACACAAAATTTTCAAAAAAAAAAAAAACATTGACCAAAAAAAAACAAAATAAAAAGAGAAACAATAAAAAAAGTGAAATTTCGAACAAAGAACAGCGCATTATTAAAGAATACAAACACAGATAAAACAAAAAAAAAAATACACAAAATACCGTATGAAAAAAAATAAATAATAGTGGAAGGTGAATGAATAAAAATACTAAAAAATGGATAACTGTGAATAAATCGGACATAGAAACATATGTGCATGAAAGTATATGAGTCAAAAAAAAATTTAAAAGATACACAGGTTCTGGAGCAAATGTGCAAACAGCTTTGACACTGACGTTATCAATGTATGAATGATGAGTACTTATTAAGTGGAGACAAGTGGATTGTGAGGCTGTTGGTTTAGGGAGCGCGTAAATAAAAAAAAAAAAAAACTTAAAAGTTGAAGACAAAACTGGTAAAAAAAAAAGTCCTGAAAAAAAAATCAGCTTCAAAACGAGACGAGATAAAACCAAAAAAAAAAAAAAAAAAAAAAAACAAACTTCAAAAAAAAAATCGTTGCGAACAGCTGGAGCAGGCCAAGGTGAAGCAGACCCTTTGGCCCTCCAGAGATTTCATGAGTGGGGTCCAATACCAATGAGATAAAGATAATCACTTTCTACATGAAGTAAATTTCTCCGCTATCGCAATGGTTTACAGTCTTTGCCTGGCTTGATTAAACCTGTGTTTATGTAGTCAAGTCAGGTACTACAGAGATGTTTAAACGGAGGTTATCTGATAACCCTCTAAAAAAAAAAAAAAAACACAAGCGGATGAATAAGCGGATTAGGCACAATGCTGTAAAGTCAAAAACCAGTCTTTAAAAAACCTATTCATAGAAAGATGTTGGCACCAGTGAGTTTCTCACCTCAACAAGTATGCCAGCTTTATGGAAATGAGGCCCCAAAAACACATTATCAGCAGCAAATTTAAAAATAGATGTGGAGGCTGTGGGAAGTCACATACACAATTGGAGGTGATACTTTCAGAGCATATGAGTTCTAGACCATGGGGCAGTGAAACGCCGATGAGTCAGGTGTTTTTGCCCGCTCCATAAGGACAGTGCTAGGGAAAATTGCTTTAATCACTGTGTGTCTAAGAATTGTGGCGTTTGGTTGAAAAAAAATTTGACTATCGCGGGACTGGACAGTTTCGGTCGCTTTAAATAGAGAGGCGTTGACAATGAAAATACGTTAAAGAGCTGTTTGTTAAAATCAGAAGAAAAATAGGTATGAGAAGGAAAATAAATAAATAGTTGCTAGGGAAACTTTGCTTTAATCAATGTGGTCTTACGTGTGAAATTGTGGCGTTGTTTTGCGTTGGCCTCTCGCGGAAATCTGGACAGTTTCGCGTTGTTCAAATAGAGAGGCGTTTGACAATAGCCAGTAAGCCGGTATAAATTTAAAAAAGTACTTAACGAGCTAACGCTGACAGAGGTATAGAGCGACAGAGAAGGAAATAGTTTTGGCTCGTTTCTCATTACTAGCTGGTATGAAAAGTCACTATAACGCCGCTGTAATAATAAAACAACATTATAAATGAAATTAAAAATCTTATATGTGAATATAATCGCGGGACTGGACAGTTTCGGTCTGTTAAATAGAGATACAATAAGCCGGTAAGTTTTTAAAAAAATACTTAAAGAGCTGGTTTTGTAAACGTGTCCGTTCAACAGAAGAAAAGTTGAGCGACAGAGAAGGAATCTAATTAGAGTACTGCGTGATTATCGTTGCTAAACTTTGCTTTAATACGTGTAAAGCTGAATCAATCAAGGGAAAAGGTATAAGTGGTAGGTGTCAACGCGGGGGGCAGCGGTCGCGGAAGCCCTCGTGTGAAGCATCCTCGTTGGAAGACCAACGAGTGTAAAGGACATCGACTCTAATACCGAGCAAGGACACGACCAGGGCATTGAGTATGCTTTTCTTCATTTTGGTACAGCTCTTCCGCAATAATATTTTGGTCACTTGTATATTGCTTTTCAGATCTCTACTATCACTAATAAACACTGGAGAGCACGCTATGTACGTCGAAGGAAAGGCCTGACGAACTAAGGCCTGTCCCTATACTGTACTCCGACGCTCTCAATTCCACTGAGTATATGGAAACTGCTAGACGTTCAAACTATTCAGCCTCATGAAAAGTATACTGTACATACTCATATGCATTGATACAAGGATATGAATACAAGATGAAAATGTATATGCAAACAGGTTGTGACACTGTGAGTATGTCAATGTGAGGTAGAGAATGATAAATATATTACTTATTAAGTGGAGACAAGTGGATGTTAAGAGGCTGGTTTGAGTTTAGGAGCCTGATGGCCTGGGGAAAAATCTGGAGGAGTTGGGGAAGAAACTCCTCCTAAGTCTCTCAGTTTTTGACATCAGGCTACGGAAACGCTAACCAGATGGCAGTAAAATGAAGAGATGGTTACTGGGGTGGATTGAGTCCTTGATTATTTTAACAGCTCTGCTTTTGCAGCGTTTGAGGTAGATGTCCTGCAGAGAGGGGAGAGCAGACCCTGAGATGCGCTCAGCTAAGCGCACAACTCTCTGCAGGGCTTTGCAGTCATGACTGGAGCTGTTCCCATACCACACTGAGATACACTGAGTTAATACACTTTCTATGGCCCCTGAATAGAAAGTTTTCAGGATTGCAGGTGAAACCCTGAATTTCCTCAGCTGTCGCAGATGGTACAGTCTTTGCCTGGCTTTATTAACCTGTGTTTGAATGTGGGTAGTCCAAGTCAGGTCCTTGGAGATGTTTACACCGAGGGTACTTGAGCTGCTCACCCTCTCCACAGGGGTCCCGCTGATCATAAGAGGAGTATAGGCCGCTTGTCTGCTGCCTTTCCGAATCATCTTCCTGAAGTCAACAATCAGCTCTTTAGTTTTGCTCACATTCAGAGAGAGACAATTGTCCTGGGCACCATGATGTGAGTTTCTCTATCTCATCCAAGTATGCGGTCTCATTATTGTTGGAAATGAGGCCCAGAACCACAGTATCATCAGCAAATTTAATAATAGATGTGGAGCTGTGGGGTTGTCTCACTGAGCCGAATAAGACACGCAGTCATGTGTGTAGAGAGAGTAGAGCAGGGGACTCAGGACACAGCCCTGTGGGGCTCCTACATTCACGGTGATGGAGTTAGAGGTGAACTGGCCTACTTTCACCACTTGAGGTCTGCCGGTGAGGAAGTCTTGAATCCAGTCGCAGAGTTAAGAGTTTAGACCGAGGTCCATGAGTTTAGAAGCTAGCGTGATGGGGACTATAGTATTGAAAGCTGAGCTATAGTCAATAAATAGCAGCCTTACATAGTTCCTGATATTGCTGTCAATGTGTGTGAGAGAAGAGTGCAGGATGTGAGAGATCTATTGGGGCGATAGGCAAACTGAAAAGGGTCTAAAGTATCTGGGATGGAGGAGCAAATTTAGTTTTTAACCAGTCCCTCAAAGACCTTCATGACTATTGATGTGAGGGCAACTGGGAGATAGTCATTCAGACAAGAGAGTTTATTGTTCTTAGGCACAGGGATGATGACAGATTTTTTAAAGGTGGTGGGAGCCACCGAGGTAGCAAGAGACCCATTAAAGATGGATGTAAACAAACCAGTAAGTTGATCAGAGCAGGACCTCAGAACACAGCCAGAAATCCCATCAGGACCTGCTGCTTTCCTGACGTTCACTCGCTTTAGAGCCCTCCGAACCTCGTCCTCAGACAGGGTGATCACATGATTATCGCTGCTCTGACTGCTGCTTCCTGACGCGCTGATCGGCAGACTCGCGCTGCTCAGATTGTTTTCAAAGCGGCCATAGAAAGAGTTTAGCTCATCAGCCAGCGACGGATCTGCTCTCACCTCTGCAGAGGATTTGTTTCCAAAGGCACAGATGGTTCTTAGTCCCTGCCACATGCATAGGGAGTAATTTAGCTGGAAATGAGACTCTATTTGTTCCCTGTATCGGAGTTTGGCGGCTCTTACTGCACCTCGGAGAGCATAGCACGATGCTTTGTACTCGTTCATGTTCCTCCACAAAAGGCAGGCGTTGTATGCAGCAGTGTGTTTGTTCTGTCCACCCACGGTTTCTGATTAGAGAAGGACCTTATAGTTACTGTTTCAGTTGTTTTCTCAGCTAGCGTGTTTACAAAGCTTAATGCTACATCCGTGAACTCACTGATGTCAGAGGAACTCGCTTGGAACATGTCCCAGTCTACGTCATCAAGAGCCACCTGTAGCATGGCTTCAGAGTGGGCGGACCAGCACGTCACCACCCTCTGCACCAGGGGTTCTTGAACAAGACCACTTGTCAAGGCATGGGCCCAGTGAGTCTACACAGTGTCATTATTGTCTGTGTACTAAGTTTTTTAAAGGCTTTATTTGGCGCATTAAAATGTTGTAAATATACTGTTGTAAATATGGTTTGGAAACGGTCTAATTTTCTTACTATGCTTGCCTAATAGATTTTTTTTGCTTGTTGCTTTTGTCTCATCTGGGATGTTTATAGTTCGTACCAACATTCTTTCATTGCTTATACATGATAATTAACATTTTTCTTGACCAGTTGGTTCATTAAAAAAAAGAATTTTACAATCCAATTGTTGACCTCTTTTCCTTTGTTAGAGCAGCCATAGTTAAACCTGCAGTTGCAACACAGTTCTAATTCTGTCAATCTTCTGCCACCTGCTCAAATCTTTATTTACAACTATGGTGAAAGACAAGACTAAGATACAGTATTTTCTATTTATTTGAATATTGAGTCATAAGTTATATTTATGAATTACATTTGTTACCTACAACATTCCTTCGCAATAAACCAAGAAAATAAATAAAAACGTACACAAAATCCCTGTCAGAGCCCATCAACAGTAACTTGATGGTCCATTGGCACTTTGGGAAAAGCTGTACTACTGTATGCTAGTCTACACTCACAGTTATGTAACAGTACAAAAATATCTGTGAACAACAGCAGTATACAGTGTAACAGTAAAATAATAACAGTATGTGTACTGTATACTAAGTAACAATTTCCATTTTGTATAGCGTTCCTAACATGAACAGTAGATCAGTTTGGATATTATATAGACTTGCAGACATGAACAAAAGATCAGTTCGAATACTGTAGAGACTCGCAAAAATGAACAATAAATCAGTTCAGATATTGTATAGATTTGCCAAAAATAAACAATAACACCTGAACTCACTGAACCGATAGAAACTGATTGATTAACTGATTGAAACTGATTAAACTTATTGAAAGATACTATGCCCAAGGCCATTGAAGTGACTTACTGCAAACACTTCTGTATGTAGTTTAAAGAAAAAGATGTATGTAGTTAAAGATCGGCTCTGTCTCTAATGGTGTGCATTACATCAAGATCTTTATAAATTTGCTCGACTAACATGTCTTTCTGAGCACAAACAACAAAATCACACCACTCTAGCCCTGTCAAGAGCATCTGACTTTGAACTTGCCAGTAGTACTTGTGCTGCCTCCTGAGTTTCAAAGCACCACCGGACATTTTTAGATAGGGGCAGTCCACATAGCTCTGGATATTGGGACATTTGACCTCAAGGAGACCAAATGGTGGGTTCCCAGAGGGTTCAATGACTCCATCAGGAAAGCTACCTAGCGGATGTACAATGAACCCGCAGGGTGAACAGTTCACATTTTTAAGAGTGCAATACTCTTTGACAGCGAGTGACTCCATATCAATACCTCTCCTCATGTCCGTGATCTGACCAGTCCCCCTGAGAATTCTCTTAGCCAGATTCTCTGCAGATGTACAGGTACATCTAAAAAAATTAGAATATCATGGAAAAGTTCTTTATTTTTTGTAATTTAATTCAAAAAAGCAAACTTTCTTATATTCAAGATTCATTGCACACAAATTTTTTTAATTCTGATGGTTACTACTTACAGCTTAGGAAAATTAAAAAATTCAGTATCTCAAAAAATTACAATATTCCATTTTGAGCTTGATTAGTTTGATTAATTTTGAGTATACAGGTGCATTTCAATAATTTAGAATGTCATGGAACAGTTCATTTATTAAAGCAATTCAACTCAAATTGTGAAACTTGTGTATTAAATAAATTCAATGCACACAGACTGAAGTAGTTTAAGTCTTTGGTTCTTTTAATTATGATTTTGGCTCACATTTGACAAAAACCGACCAATTCATCTCAACATATTAGAATACTTCATAAGACCAATAAAAAAAAAAAAAAAAATAATAATTTTTTTTTTTTTTTTTCAAACATTGTTGGCCTTCTGGAAAGTATGTTCATTTACTGTACATGTACTCAATACTTGGTAGGGGCTCCTTTTGCTTTAATTACTGCCTCAGTTCGGCGTGGCATGGAGGTGATCAGTTTGTTGGTGAAATGGGTGCAGTGACTTTGGTTTTCAAAAAACACAATGGACCAACACCAGCAGATGACATTGCACCCCAAATCATCACAGACTGTGGAAACGTAACACTGGACTTCAAGCAGTTTGGGCTATGAGCGTCTCCACCCTTCCTCCAGACTCTAGGACCTTGGTTTCCAAATGAAATACAAAACTTGCTCTCATCTGAAAAGAGGACTCTGGACCACTGGGCAACAGTCCAGTTCTTCTCCTCCTTAGCCCAGGTAACACGCCTCTGACATTGTCTGTGGTTCAGGAGTGGCTTTACAAGTGGGATACGACAACTGTAGTCAAATTCCTTGACACGTCTGTGTGTGGTGGCTCTTGATCCCTTGACCCCAGCCTCAGTCCATTCCTTGTGAAGTTCACTCAAATTTTTTAATCAATTTTGCTTGACAATCCTCATAAGGCTGCGGTTCTCTCGGTTGGTTGTGCATCTTTTTCCTTCCACTCAACTTTCTGTTAACATGCTTGGATACAGCACTCTGTGAACAGCCAGCATATGTTTGTGGCTTTTCCTCCTTGTGAAGGGTGTCAATGATTGTCTTCTGAACAACTGTGAGATCAGCAGTCTTCCCCATGATTGTGTAGCCTAGTGAACCAAACTGAGAGACCATTTTGAAGGCTCAGGAAACCTTTGCAGGTGTTTTGAGCTGATTAGCTGATTGGCATGTCACCATATTCTAATTTGTTGAGATGTGAATTGGTGGTTTTTTGTTAAATGTGAGCCAAAATCATCACAATTAAAAGAATCAAAGACTTAAACTACTTCAGTCTGTGTGCATTGAATTTATTTAATACACGAGTTTCACAATTTGAGTTGAATTACTGAAATAAATTAACTTTTCCATGACATTCTAATTTATTGAGATGCACCTGTAAATACTTGGTACCTCCTGGGTTAGTTTAGAACATGCAACCACAATTATGGGAAAGACATCTGACTCTGACTGTTGTCCAGAAGACAATCATCAACCCCTTCCACAAGGAGGGTAAGTCACAGAAGGTCATTGCTGAAAGTGCTGGCTGTTCACAGAGTGCTGGATCGAAATATATTCATAGAAAGTTGACTGGAAGGAAAAAGTGTGGTAGGAAAAGGTGCACAAGCAACAGGGATGACCACAGTCTTGGGAAGATTGTCAGGAAAAGCTGATTCAAGAACTTGCAAGAGTTGCAAGTCAATACCATGACTTAGGTGCCCTTGAGCAAGGCATCGAACCCCCAACTGCTCCCCGGGCGCCACAGCATAAAATGGCTGCCCACTGCTCCGGGTGTGTGTTCACAGTGTGTGTGTGTGTTCACTGCTCTGTGTGTGTGCACTTCAGATGGGTTAAATGCAGAGCACAAATTCTGAGTATGGGTCACCATACTTGGCTGAATGTCACTTCACTTTCACTTTCACAAGGAGTGGACTGAAGCCAGAGTCAGCGCATCTAGAGTCACCACACTCAAACGTCTTCAGGAAATGGGCTTCAGCCATCACATTCCTAGAACCAAGCCATTCCTGAACCAGAAAAAAAACATAGAAAGCATCTCACCTGGGGTAAGGAGAAAAAGAACTGGACTGTTGCTCAGTGGTCCACATTCCTCTTTTCAGATGAAAGTAAATTTTGCATTTAATTTGGAAATCAAGGTCTGGAGTCTGGAGGAAGGCTAGAGAGGCACAGAATCCAAAGTCCAGTGTGAAGTTTCTGAAGTCAGTGATGGTTCGGGGTGTCGTGACATCTGCTGGTGTTGGTTCATTGTGTTTTATCAAATCCAAAGTCAATGCAGTCTTCTACCAGGAGATTTTGGAGCACTTTATGCTTCCATCTGCTGACAAGCTTTATGGAGATGCTGATTTCATTTTGCAGCAGGACTTTAGCACCTACCCACAGTGCCAAAACCACTTCCAGTGATATTACTGTGCTTGATTGGCCAGTCAACTCACCTGACCTGAACCACTGAAGCAGTGATTCCTGCAAAAGGAGCCCAAACCAAGTATTGAGTGCATAATTAAGCCTACTTTGGAGATCTTAAACTTTTCTGTTTATAAATCTTTTTTTGATTGATCTTCGAGAAAATATTCTAATTTATTGAGATGTACCTGTATGTCCACGAACATGGCATACCTCGTGCAAGCGAGTAGACATTACTCTAATCTTTCTCAAACGATGCCACTCCTGGCATGAACTCTGCCCTTGTGTTGCAGCTTCTATCCTGTGGGCCATGTTGAATGACATCTCCAGAGACTTCAGGTGCAGATGTTCCTTCTCTGATAGAACATAGGCACAGGTTGGTGGTTCGAGCCTGTAGCTGTGGATGGGAAGGGAGGGTGAGGCAGGGGCAGATGGGGCAGATGGGATGTTGAAGACTTCCCTCATTGCTGGTGGTTTATGCTGAAATGACAGCACGCTCCCTGCCTGGACAGCTCCAAAAGCAGACTGGACTAACGGGACATCAGCTGACATGCCCATTGTTGTTACCAAGGGTGCAAGTGAAGGGGGAAAGTCTTTGTACACCTTTGATACTCTTAACATAGCAAGATCCAGCAGTTCCCCATCCAGCGCCTTGTAGAGAGAATTTCGGAAAAATATTATCAGTAAAAAAAAAAATCGTATTAAAAGTAAAAATCACTACACCAAACTTCTGCTACAACATACATAAAATGGGTTACATGTAAAAACCATACTGAGATACGAAATTCTTGTTGAATTTCTGGGTTTTCGAAACTCCATTTCTCCAACTGGGCCTGGCCTAACACCAGAGACACATTGCATCACAATAGCTACAGTATACAGTATACTATAGACACTATAGAGATTGTGTCTGTTCCCCGAACTAGAAAATACAAAAAACGTCCAAAACCAATTTAAGAGCAACAATTTAATTTGAGGTTCAACAAATAAAAAAACAGGTGCAATACAGATAAACAAATCTTAAGCTTGGCTTATTGAATATCAGGTCCCTTTCTACGAAAGCACTTTTTGTAAATAATATGATCACTGATCATAATCTAGATGTGCTCTGTTTGACAGAAACCTGGCTAAAACCTGATGATTACATTATTTTAGATGAGTCTACACCCCAAGATTACTGTTATAAACATGAGCCACGTCCAAAAGGTAAAGGGGGAGGTGTTGCTTCAATTTATAACAATGTTTTCAGGATTTCTCAGAGCGCGGGCTTCTAGTATAACTCGTTTGAAGTAATGGTGCTTCATATTACATTATCCAGAGAAACAAATGTTAATGATAAATCCCCTGTGATGTTTGTACTGGCTACTGTATACAGGCCACCAGGGCACCATACAGACTTTATTAAAGAGTTTGCTGATTTTACATCCGAGTTAGTGCTGGCTGCAGATAAAGTTTTAATTGTTGGTGATTTTAATATCCATGTTGATAATGAAAAAGATACATTAGGATCAGCATTTATAGACATTCTGAACTCTATTGGGGTTAGACAACACGTCTCAGGACCTACTCATTGTCGAAATCATACTCTAGATTTAATACTGTCACATGGAATTGATGTTGATGGTGTTGAAATTATGCAGCCAAGCGATGATATCTCAGATCATTATTTAGTTTTGTGCAAACTTCATATAGCTAAAACTGTAATCTAGATTTTATTGTTTCAAGTGTGGTTGAACCATCACTTCTACCACAAAAGACTGCTTTGTAAGTAATCTTCCTGATGTATCCAAATTCCTTAGCATATCCAAAACCTCAGAACAACTTGATGATGTAACAGAAACTATGGACTCTCTCTTTTCTAGCATTTTAAATACAGTTGCTCCTTTACGCTTAAGGAAGATTAAGGAAAACAGTCTGACACCGTGGTGAAATGAGTACACTCGCACCCTAAAGAGAGCAGCCCGGAAAATGGAGCGCAGCTGGAGGAAAACAAAACTAGAGGTATTTCGTATTGCTTAGAGGGAAAGTAACCTATCCTACAGAAAAGCATTAAAACTGCTAGATCTGATTACTTTTCGTCTCTTTTAGAAGAAAACAAACATAACCCCAGGTATTTATTCAATACAGTGGCTAAATTAACGAAAAATAAAGCATCAACAAGTGTTTACATTTCCCAACATCACAGCAGTAATGACTTTATAAACTACTTTAGTTCTAAAATCAATACTATTAGAGATAAAATTGTACCCATGCAGCCGTCAGCTACAGTATCACATCAGACAGTGCACTATAGATCCCTTGAGGAACAGTTCCACTCATTCTCTACTATAGGAGAGGAAGAATTGTATAAACTTGTTAAATCATCTAAACCAACAACATGTATGTTAGACCCTATTCCATCTAAGCTCCTAAAAGAGGTGCTTCCAGAAGTCATAGATCCTCTTCTGACTATTATTAATTCCCCATTGTCATTAGGATATGTCCCCAAAACCTTCAAACTGGCTGTTATTAAGCCTCTCATCAAAAACCACAACTTGACCCCAAAGAACTAGTTAATTATAGACCGATCTCGAATCTCCCTTTTCTGTCCAAGATACTAGAAAAGGTAGTATCCTCACAATTATATTCCTTCTTAGAGAAAAATGGCATCTGCGAGGATTTCCAGTCAGGATTTAGACCGTATCATAGTACTGATACTGCTCTCCTTAGAGTTACAAATGACCTGCTCTTATCATCTGATCGTGGTTGTATCTCTCTATTAGTGCTATTGGATCTTAGTGCTGCGTTCGATACTATTGACCACACCATTCTTTTGCATAGACTAAAACACTTTCCTGGCATTAATGGAAGTGCATAAGCATGGTTTAAATCGTACTTATATGACCTCCATCAATTCGTAGCACTGAATGAAGTGGTATCATATCGGTCACAAGTGCAGTATGGAGTACCTCAAGGCTTAGTACTAGGGCCATTACTTTTCACGCTTTACATGTTACCCTTGGGAGATATCATCAGGAAACACGGTGTTAGCTTTCACTGTTATGCTGATGATACTCAGCTCTATATTTCTTCATGGCCCAGCAAACATACCAATTTGAAAAACTAACGGAATGCATAGTTGATATAAAAAACTGGATGACAAGTAATTTCTTACTGCTAAATTCTGAAAAAACAGAGGTGTTAATTATAGGACCTAAAAGCTCTGCATGTAATAACCTAGTACCCTGTCTAAGACTTGATGGCTGCTCTGTGAATTCTTCATCATCAGTTAGGAACCTAGGTGTGCTATTTGATAGCAATCTTTCCTTAGAAAGCCATGTTTCTAGCATTTGTAAAGCTGCATTTTTCCATCTCAAAAATATATCTAAATTACAGCCTACGCTCTCAATGTCAAATGCAGAAATGTTAATCCATGCATTTATGACCTCAAGGTTAGATTATTGTAATGCTCCATTGGGTGGTTGTTCTGCACGCTTAGTAAACAAACTCCAGTTAGTCCAAAATGCAGCAGCTAGAGTTCTTACTAGAACCAGGAAGTATGATCATATTAGCCCGGTCCTGTCAACACTGCACTGGCTCCCTATCAAACATCGTATAGATTTTAAAATCTTGCTTATTACTTATAAAGCCCTGAAGGTTTAGCACCTCAGTATTTGAACGAGCTCTTGTTACATTATAGTCCTCCACGTCCGCTGCATTCTCAAAACTCTGGTAATTTGATACGAACTTGAACTTTGATATGAATTTGAACGTTAGCTGCTACAATAACATTTCAATGTAATGACTTACCCTCGTAATTATCGATGTAGCTGGCAATATACATCTTGAATCCCTTTTCCCATTTGCTGGAGGGAGTGGGGCATGACTTCTTGACGGTCCACATCATTAAAGGTCAGATGAGGTAGGTCTTGAAGACAGCGAGTGTAAAAGAGAGCCATGTTTGCCGGTTGTCAGTCTGTCTGTTGGTCAAGTGAGCTAGAATTTCACTGTCAGTGTAACAGGAAGTTTGTCAGCCGGTATAAGCCAATCCGGAATTGTGATATGCATTGAGCGTTTTCCACCCTGAGGGCAGGAGTAAGTGTTCTATTCAGTGTAAATTCTCATGAGGACTCCAATGTTTCCATGTTGAGTAAAACTCTCTAAACACTGAGGGCAGGTGCAAAGGTTGTATTCAGTGTGAATACTTCTGTGCCTGTTAAAGTTTCCTTTTTGAGCAGAACTTACACACTTTGTTGGCAAGTGTAAGGCTTTTCTCCAGTGTGAATTCTCATGTGCCTGTCAAGAATTCCTTTATGATTGAAAATTTGTCCACACTGTTGGCAGCTGAAGGGACTCTTTTAAGTGTGAACTTTCATGTGGGCTTTAAGGTTTCCAGGTTGAGCAAAACTCTTTCCACACTGTTGGCAGTTGTAAGGCTTCTCTCCTGTATGAACTCTCATGTGCCTGTCAATACTTTCTTTACGAGTGAAACATTTTCCACACTGTTGGCAGGTGAAAGGGCTCTCTCCAGTGTGAATTACCATGTGGACGTTAAGGTTTCTATGATGAGCAAAACTCTTTCCACACTCAGGGCAAGTGTAAGGCTTTTGTCCAGTGTGAACAGTCATGTGCCAGTTAAGGCTTTTTTTGAGAGAAACTCTTTCCACACTGTTGGCAGGTGTAAGGCTTCTCCCCAGTGTGAATTCTCACATGGACGTTAAAGCTTCCTTTATGAGTGAAACTTTTTCCACATTGTTGGCAGGTGAAGGGACCCTCTCCATTGTGTGTTGTCATGTGGGATTTAAGGTTTACACATTGAGCAAAACTCTCACCACACTTCTGGCATGTGTAAAGGTTCTCTCCATTGTGGACTCTCATGTGAACTTTAAGGTTTACAAGTTGAGCAAAACTCTCACCACAACGAAGGCATGTGTAAGGCTTCTCTTCAATGTGGACTCTCATGTGGACCTTAAGGTTTACACGTTGAGCAAAACTCTCACCACACTGCTGACATGTGTAAGGGTTCTCTTCAGTGTGAATCCTCACGTGTTTTTTATAAGGCTTTACTTTATGATGGAAACTTTGTCCACACTGTTGGCATGTGTAAGACTTTTCTCTAGTGTGAATTCTTATATGCATGTCAAGATTCACTTTACGAGTGAAACTCTTTCCACACTGTTGACAGGTGTAAGGCTTCTCTCCAGTATGAATTCTCATGTGGACGTTAAGGTTTCCATGATGAGCAAAACTCTTTCCACACTCAGGGCAAGTGTAAGGCTTTTGTCCAGTGTGAAGAGTCTTGTGCCAGTTAAGGCTTCCTTTTTGAGTGAAACTCTTTCCACACTGTTGGCAGGTGTAAGGCTTCTCGCCAGTGTGAACTCTCATGTGGATGTTAAAGCTTCCTTTATGAGTGAAAATTTTTCCACATTGTTGGCAGGTGAAGGGACTCTCTCTATTGTGTATTGTCATGTGGGCTTCAAGGTTTACACGTTGAGCAAAACTCTCACCACGCTGGCATGTGTAAGGCTTTTCTCCATTGTGGACTCTCATGTGGTCTTTAAGGCTGACTATATCATTGCAACTTTGTCCACACTGTTGGCAGGTAAAAGGGCTCTCCCCAGTGTGAATCCTCATGTGGGCTTTAAGGTTAACATGTTGATGGAAACTTTTTCCACACTCAGGGCATGAGTAAGGCTTCACTCCAGCGTGAATTCTCATGTGCGTGCTAAGACTTCCTTTTTGAGTGAAACTTTTTCCACACTGTTGGCATGTGTACAACTTATCTCCAGTGTGAACTCTTATATGCACGTCAAGACTTACTTTACGAGTGAAACTTTTTCCACAGTGTTCGCAGGTGAAAGGGTTCTCTCCAGTGTGGACTTTAAGGTTTCCTTGTTGATTGAAAGTGAAATAACTTCTTTGAGCTTTTTCGTGTGGAAGACTTTTCAGTCTGCGAACATCTAAAAGATTTTCTTCTAGTTGTGAAATCGTGAAGATTCCCATATTGATCTTTCTCTTCAGTTTCATTCAGTACTTCTTTCTCTTTCATTGGTGAAAAACCACAAATAAAAGTTATCCCCAGTTTAATGGCACATTACAACAGTCATCAAAACATTTAGGTTATGTAATACACAAAAACCAACAACATGTATGCTAGACCCTGTAGGAGAAGTGTCCAAACCCGCTCTGGAGGCCACTGTCCTACTTGCTCCAAAGCACCTGCTGGAAGTTCCCAACTCTGGCCCTTGAAACCCCCTTTCCTTCAGAGTTTAGCTCAAAACCTAATCAAACACACCTGTACATACTAATCAAGGTCTTCTGTATTATTTGAAAGCTAAAGACAGGTGAGTTTGATCAAGGTTTCAGAAAAGGGAACCCTGAGGGCCAGAGTTGAGAAACACTGCTCTTCATAATATTACTAACTTTCTTTAGGTCTTTAAGCTGGCAGTTAAAAAAGCACAGTTTGACCCAGGAGATATTGTTAATTATAAACTTATCTCAATTAGCGATGCTAATAATTAATCACTGATCAGTTAATTGAAAAAAATTATAATAATAATTCAAAGAAACTAAAACGGTCTATATATTGTCATAAAAGTGAAATATATTTTCTGCACGAACCAGACATTTATATTAGATGTTGTGCTGGGGGAAAGCTAAACTGAATTACCAGTGTGTGTGAAATGTCTAGACCCCACATGAAATTGAATGTTTCTTTTAAAAAAATATATTAATAATTCATTCCTATGACTTTAATTTGTGGTCATGGCTCATGCTGCATTGATTTCTTCTCTCTTTAAAGTAAAACTATGCATCAAATTAGTACAACATGGACATGCCTTAACTTATTTATTTGTTCCCTCATTTTAGTTGTGTTATCAATATTGTTAAAATGTGGAAATTTGAGTGATCAAGCCGCAAAACAGAACTCAAAGCTGCATATGGCTTAATTTAAATTTGCACGAGAATGAACCTTATTGGTTCTTGTGAATCTCAAACATGCTGCGTAACACACAAGAATGAACCCTATTGGTTCTCGCACATTTCCTGCAAATTCTATCCTTCAAATACAATGGTATTTTTCATAACATTGGGGAAGACCGTGAAACTGGTTATCATCAGGCTGTCTGCACAAGACACCAACAGCACAGCTGCGTGCAGCAAAGGTTGTACAGGACTGTGTACTTCTTATACTGTAGTGTGTAAGCTGCTTATTCAAACCAATCAATGGTCTGTCCTTCACCGAGCGAGTCCTTCAGTGTCTGTGATTACACCGTCTCTGTTGCCAAGCCATCTGCTTAGAGTCGCGAGCGCATCATTGATAATTATTCACATATTTCCTCAGAACACAAGTTCTGCTTTTGTAATTATCAGCGTACGCACTGTCTAGTGTTTGTACAGTGTGCACACATTTATGCCTATTGTAGTTTAAATAATTCCTGATATGCCCATGTTGTGCGTATGCAACTTATATACATCAGGTCCGAGGAGAAGAACCCCCCATCCAAGACCAACTTATGATGATACATTTACACCTGCTTGACAGAAGAAAGTCACAACAGATGTTTTCTTCAGTTTGAGACTTTGTTTGAACTGCTTGTCACTCACAAACTTTCAGACAGTTTAATTAAAAATTGTTATACATGTAGTGCCCACTAGCGGTTTTATTTGCCTGTTATGTGATCTCAACATGTCTGTACACATGGGTCAACCTGCTCAATGTCAAATAAAACCACTTTAATTAGGACACTCATACAAATATCATATATTTCTGTAGAGCTGGACATTTGAATAAGGATCAAATGAGTGAGTTCAGCTTTGAGTATTGCTTTCGTCAATGAAAATTATTACTAAATATCGTCGTCAACGAACCTTCATCATGTGACGAATACGAGACGAGATGCAACGTAAATGCTGGTCATGTGACGATGACTATAATTAAATGTATAATACAATATTATTGTTGAATAAAAACAAGACTAAATGTGGTTTACAAAATAAAAACTATGCTAACATGTCTCTTCATTTTCGTTGACCAAAATGAGACGAAACGAAATGTTATGACGTTATTTCATCTCGTTTAGTCGTTATTATTATTTTCCAGTATTTCTGTTTCCTGCGTCTCACTTCAGGGCTGCATCAGGTCGCACGGCGCAGACGCAGGCGACATCACTTCCTCAAGCCACAGTCGCGCCATTATTTAGAAGATGACAACAAACAAAGTTCAGCAGGATTTATACTTCCGCCTGGCTCCGCTGACTGCGAGCGCACAGTCGCGCCATTATTTAGAAGATGACAACAAACAAAGTTCAGCAGGATTTATACTTCCGCCTGGTCACCGGTGAGAAGAAGTCATTAGCCAGTACAAGTCTTGTGATGAATGAGTTAATGAATTAATAATTTCTTTATGTACAAACTTAAAACAATCTTAAACTATTGGCTGTATTTCGCATCAAACACAAGACAACTAACTGTAAGCAAACAGTGTATAATTAATATCTAAATTAATTCTTCTATTTTATACAATAAAAATAAAGCATACTTCAAATAAGAAGGCTTGGACAAACTATGCAAACATTTGTTTTTTCCAAAAAAAAAAAAAAAAAAAAGTTTTCCGTAGGGCTGTTTTAATTAGTGGTTTATGATATTTCGATTTTGATATTTATTATTTGTTTAGTGGTTTTGGAGCATAGTTTTGAACATCAGATGGCACTCAATGCTTTAGAGACAACCGTACTCTGCTTATTTCCAAATCCTTACACACATTTGAACCTAAAATAATAATTCATAAAATTCGAAAAAGTTGAAGCAAATTACAAAGGTGTTCACAGTGGGCTGCGTTTACATTAATCTCGTGTCATAAAAGCATTCTAAGCTGAGGCGAAATTACATGACATACACTAGCGCTCTTTAGCCCTCTTCTTCATGAGCATTTGAGTGTGCAGATAAAAACTAGATTAGAGCGCCATCTGCTGTTAAAATCTAAGCTCAGAATCAGAATCGATGCATTCTGAAAATCTAAGAATCGATCCACGAATTGATTCTGCATCGATTTATCGTCCCAGCCCTAGTTTTCCGTCAAAAAGCACCTGATGGAGTTTGAACTTAACATTAAACTGCTTCTGTTTCACACAAACGTGCATGTTTGGCTAGAATCACCCTGAACTCGTGCGTGTTCATATTTTCCGCGCTCACCCAAGCGGACTTGCTGACACGTCGAGTATAAATCATTCGTGACACAGAGAAAAGGACAGATGGCCGGCCAGCCCGGGTTCGTCTTTGGGAGAAAAATTAGCAGTGGATTTTTAAAAATGTATTTTATTTTTATTTATTGTTTTTATTAAAATCTATGTGTGTGTGCTTTTAACATGTTTGGTTGGTAATATAATAGCATAACCTTGTTTGAAATGGGTTTGGCTAAAAGATAATTTTGGTTCGTCTGTACTTCTAGGTACTTGTACTGTATTGACTCCGTTAAATAGAATGGCATTACTAAAAAGAGACTAAAATAATATTTTTATTGACTAAAACTAGACTAAATATCATCAGTTTTCATTGACTAAAACTAGACCAGACTAAAAAGAGTATGAACGTGACTAAAACTAATAAAAACTAAAATGCCAGCTTCACATAAATACGGAAGTTCTAAGCGGCCATCCATTATAATTTTTTTCCTTTTTGTTTTCTCGTTATAGCGACTTATTTTTCTCGTTATCTCGACATAACGAAAGTCGTTTTCTCGTTATAGCGACTTATTTTTCTCGTTATCTCGACATAACGAAAGTTTGTTTTCTCGTTATAACGACATGAAAGTTTTACTGTTGCTATAGTAACGAACTCAACTTTGACAGGCATCTGATGGACAGCCATGCAGGCGCTCTTACTGTAGCCTATATTTCAGCAAATTTTGCTTCGCCTAGGTAACAATAACGTGTCTACAATACTGTATAAATAAAGGCTGATCAATCACTGTTGATTTTTTCCAGAGACAGTACAACGAAAGTTTTGTTTTTGTAATTAACATGTTTAAATGGCAACACCGCGCCATTAGAGCTGCTTGGATTAAACTCACTTTTAATTTTCCTTTATATGAAATAAAATTATATATAATTTGTAATTTGTAGTAGTCATTATGTGGCAGATATCATGTGTGTTACAAGCTTCTGTTTGAAAAGAGCGTTCATGTGTAACGTGCAGTGTATGTGTGTGTGTGTAGAAAAAAACCATTACAAACATTACAGAACAAAACTGAATTAAATTAGCCTATGGATTTTACATATACATCACATTTCTCATCAATATGGTTAACGATAAAGATTAGTAATAAGGAAAAGAAGCACATCAGCCTAAATCGTTAAATCCCGTCCTACTGTAGATAAACAGAACATCTCCGCTTATTAACTACCTAATCATTAAATTAAAATTAAATTTAAACTTAATCATGAGCCTAAAAGAAGCACAAATATAATTATATTGGTGCAAACAGAATACAGTGATGTCAACCTTGGTTTTGATAAGCAGTTATTGATGAAACAGAATGCGTTTGGTGAAACTCATGCATCTAGCAGGAACTTAATACACAAAATATTCATATTGATTCAAGCATTTAACATTTATGAATTAATTAAATGTCAGTAATAAACAAGACTGCACAAATTATAGCGATCACGAGGAAGGTCTGCGTACAGTAAAGTGGATAGTATACAACACCCCATCAGTTATATTCAGGTCTATAGTGCCACCTGCTGGCGCAGTTTTGTAAATTCTTAGAGAAAATTAAGTCGTTATAACGAAGAAAACGAACTTCGTTATGTCGAGATAACGAGAAAATTAAGTCGTTATAACGAGAAAACGAACTTCGTTATGTCGAGATAACGAGAAAATTAAGTCGTTATAACGAGAAAACAAAAAGAAAAAAAATTATAATGCATGGCCGCTTAGAACTTCCGTACATAAAGACTAGACTAAAACAGGCAGCAAAAACACAACACTAGAAACTAACCTGTTTGTTGCTCAGTATCTTTCATACTGAAGATTTCTTCACTTCTGGTGTCTTCCCTCTCCTCTTTAATATACAGCCTCTTTGTTTGATCCCCAGTCTCTTCTTGTTTCAGACTGAATGCTTCTTCAATCCTGAAGTCTTCAGTCTCCTCTTTAACAAACGTCATCTTTATATCAGTGTGTGTCACGAGGATCTCTCTGTGTTTGCACACTCTGTCATGATTAAGATGAACAACAGAAAGAAAGAAAAATGAACTGAATCTCCGGGGTGTGTCTCAGTCAGCTCCCTAGTTCAGTAGTCAGCACACTAGTAAGGGAGTCAGAGTGAGAGGCACCTGATTAGACAAAAACACTCAAGACATTAATAAAATAACACAATTTATAATTCAAGATTTTTTTTTTTTAGTATATAATGATTTATTGACCACATGTATCAGACTGCCCTTTAATAAAATATTTTTCTATTGGTTAAAGTTTTAATGAAACACGTTTGTGTCGAATTGAATCATTTGATCGTCTGCGAATCATTTGATTCAACTGACTCGGGGGTTAAACAGCTCAGTTTCTCCATCTCTGAACTCATCTTTATAAATGAGACGCTACTCGTGTGTGGACGCGCTTATTTACTCACAAAAATGACGTTTCATAGTCTAGATAAGGCATTAATATGTTTACAGTCAATAATAAACAATCGATTTTCCATCGCTTGTAAACCTTTGAGTTGATTGAAGGTTGTTTAAAGACGCTTTAAACACAGACCTTTCTTCAGTCGAATCACAACAACTGCAGGGCGCGGCGCATACTCATGACGTCACGTCACTGCGACAAAATAAAAGTCCTGTTCACACACCGCTGTCTAAAATACATCTAGAACATGATATACAAATAATTAAAAAGTTGATAGAAATTCAGAGTTTAATGTATTTGTGGTGTGGAAAATTTTTTTGTTTTTTGTGAAATTATAAACATTTTATACCAGATATAAATTAGATTAAAATACGAATGTGATTTAGAAATGTTCTAAAGTAATGAGTATATGAGGTTCATAAAGCAGAGTCATTCTGTTCGTGTTTTTTTCCCATTTTATAAATGTGGAAAAGTTCATTCGAGTCTATAAATACCTGAAAATAGGTATAAAAATGTCTAAATTATGATTAATGAGATTTATTTCCATTATACCTTTATAATCTTTGAACAGTTATTTACATTATTTAGGTCACTTTTTCAATATCCAAGCCATAAACTGATGATAAATGATAAGAATTATAGCCACAAGCCGTAGAAAAACACTTATGTTTCAGGGTTGAAGCTAAACTATGCTAACTGTGTGTTCACACCGCCGCCATCGAGAGCGTCAAAACCCAGCAAACACAGAACGTTCCCCTAATGTTAGTTTTTGGTTCCCGTTTGGTTATTTTTTTTGGAAACCAAATACTAACGTTAGGAAAACGTTCTATTTAGGTTATATTTTTTGCATCCATAAAATAACGTTCCCAGAACGTTGCAGGGTGGTTATTTTTAAAATAACCTAAAAAAAAAAAAACTTACGGAGAATGTTCCCCAATGGTTATTTTTAGGTTATTTTTTGCAACCATAAAATTACGTTCCCAGTGTAATGTTTGCTCACTGGCTAAACTATATTACGGATGTAATAACTGGAACCGACACGGAGCTTTCTTCACTGTGTGCTTTTTTTAGCCTCACTTTCTCTAATCTCGCGGGATGCGAGATTTGCCCGAGGGCTACGGTGTCGTCTTTTAGGACATACAGTATCAGTCAGGATGTTACATATCCCTTCTCAAAAAAAAAAAATAAATAAATAAATGGCATTACTCAAGCACACACAACATTAATTCTGCGAACATAACAATTGTGCTGAATGGATATATAAACAGTCTGACAAATACAGTCTGTAGTCATTAGCGTCATTGCTGTGATGTAAACAGGTACCAGGTAGCAGTTAAATGACATACGACATGTGCACCAATAAGTCATTGGTTTTAAGTCAGAAATAATGTTTTCATTTCCCATGTGATTCAAGTAACTTAAAGGTGAACTAGTTGTGTAAGAAAAACAGCACAGGCAGTTAAACTGATTGCACAGTGTTTCAGAGGTAGTAGGCAAGTAACAGGTATTAATAAAACATGAAAACACCTTTCTCTTGTTTCCTTTCTTTTTTTTTTTTTTAATACAAGAGACAACAACAACAACAACAACTGAAGTGCAACTTTAACCATAATCAGATATTTTTTTTTTTATTTTTTTTTTTTTTTAGGGCAGCGATCCGCCTACACCCTTTACATTATAGGTCAAGGATTTGTCTTGGCCTGGAGATGCGGCCAAACCTTGTTGTGTAATTGGGCTTTTTGTTGGTTAGTTGGTTGTGGATGGTCCGCAGTGTCGGGGTGTCGGTTGGCTGATTGTTTTGGGGTGTGGTGCATGCTGTGTGTCTTTGGTTGAGCATCTCTGGTCACGGAGGTGCCAACGTTTGCGCCGTAGAGTCTGTTGCCATCTTCTGTCTGGATGTGTAGCTCCTGTGTGTGTGTGCATGTTTGTGACCGTTGCAGGTCTCCAGGAGCCTCTTCCTGACGGAAACGAACAGGGAAGTATGCTTGTTGGCGGTGTTGGGGTTGTGCCAACAGGTTGCCTACGCCTCTGGAGCCTCTTTGAAGTATGCTTGTTGGCGGTGTTGACATGCCTTTCGTCTGTCTTTTGGACCGCTCTTTTGAGATGCTACCTGTGGCTTGCAGATGCCTACTGGTCGCTGGGATTATTGAATGCAAGTCGTCGGCTTCATCAGAAGCTGGTCCGGTGTACTGAGGTTGTCAAACTGGAGTGTTCCTGTACTCCAGCAGAGCGAGGTATGGGTCTGTGTTTCCACTTTTGCTTTGTCCAGTAATGGCGCTTTGGCTGTCTGGACGGTCTTTTCAGCAAGGCCGTTGCTCTGTGGTAACGCGGACTTGTGGTGGTGTGGGTGAAGTCCCATGCGTTTTGCGAAGCGGGCGGAACTCCTCAGAGCTGTAGCATGGTCCGTTGTCACTGATGACTGTCTCTGCGATGCCGTGACGAGCGAACACGGACTTGAGTTTGGCAATTACTGCAAGTGACGTGGTATTTGTGAGCTGCTCCATTTCAAAGAATTACTGTAGTTAGTCTACAATGACAATGAAGTTTGAGTGTTCCATGTGAAAAGAGGTCTGTGCATCACTTGCCATGGTCTCTCCGTATGTCATGGGACCACAGTGGTTCTTTGGGTTAGAATCACGTCGTTCCTGGCTTCTACTGCACGTTTACCGTTGCTCTATTTGTTTGCCCCATCCCGGGCCAGAACAGGAGGTCTCGGGCTCTGTGTTGCTTTCTCCAGCCCTGTTGGCATGGTGTACGTGCTGGATCATGTCTCCTCGAGGATCAGGGGAAACTATGATTTACCTTTGATGGAAAAAAGTATCTTCCATGGATCTATCTGGGTACCATCTTGGACTAGGGGGGTGTGGCCATCCGTGTGTGGTCGACATAGAGGTTGCATTGATCTCCAGGAGATTCCGATGGAACAACTTATGATCTCCTATGCTTCCTGCTCTCATAATACGTCTGTGTATTTTCTTTATCGGATCTGGGCTTCCTTTCCGGGTCTGTGATCTGTATGCATTGTATGATGTTTCACTTCTAGCCGCTCGGCCACAGTTCGAGGTATCAGCTGTGATTCCACAATCACGATAAGGCTTCTAGGCTAGCTCTCATCCTAGGATGGGAGTGCTTGGCAGGTAGGCAATGGTGTCGTCACATGACAGCGCGAGGCCACATTGTAGAATTAGAGCACAATGCGGAGGTGGTCTGTTCTCAATTTATTGTCTGCGCTGAATGCTTGTCCACTTTAGATGACAGGCTTCAGCCTTTCACTTTATCTCGGAACTCACCGCAAACATATAAACTGAGATTTTTTGCTCCTTAATTGTGGTGGTTGGTCTTTTTTATGGACACCTTTCGCGCAGTGTCTCTGACCCAGTACACTTTCATAAATATCTGTACTGAATTGTTAATTGGTCTTCTGTGCGCCAGTGTAGCCATCGATGTCTTAAATTTAGCTGAACTTTCCGAATGGCAGCCGCAGGAGTCCCGATTTCAAATTCAGCACGCTGAAGCTTGTTCGACCTTCCTTAAAGTCGGTAATTTCCTGTGTTTTCAGGTCTTGTGAGTTGCCAGTCGTCAATAAAAAGAAAAAGTGGCTCTACTTGCCTGCTCATCTTGTCGAGCTCTTTTTGCGTCTTCAGTGTCTTCATCCTACTGGTGTCGTGGGGTGACATAGAATCACTTTTCGCTGGAATACGTGTGGATTCTTTAAGGAGGATGTATTTGTATGTCGGCCACGTTAGTTCAGCGTGACTTTGCTAGGATGGAAAGTGATTTCGAGCAACAATGGAGGTGTTTTTTAACTTCACTTTTTGCAGGTGCCTTCCCTTTAAGGAACTCACCGCCCATATCTGAGATTTTTTGAGTGTGTTGTTTATGGCAGGTCTTCTGAACAGTTCTTCAAATATCGGACTGGAATGCATGGTCTGTGCGCCAGTGTCGATTTAAATTTAACGTTCTGAGTCCCGATTTCACATTCAGCATAAAGATTGTTCTTAATTTCCTGTGTTTTCCTTGTGTAGTCGTCAATAAAAAAGTTATACCTGCTCCTTCTTCAGTGTCGGCATCCATCGTTGTGAACACTTTCAGTTGTGGTTGTTTGTATGTAGTTTGACTTGCAAAGGAATTGAATTTTTTGATTCATGCATGCTGCCTTTAGCGGACAGGAGCCGTTTTCTTTGGTCGTGGCAGCCGCAGCAGCTATAACATCTCTTTGTGCTGGTTGTCGTTGGGCTCACTCTCGGCTGGCTTTGGACTCGTGCGCGCTGTGATGTGTTCCGGTCTTCGGGCAATGGCGTGCACAGCGTCGTTTATGGGGGTATTTGCTTCCAACCATCTCTTTGAGTTGGACTTGGTGCTAATCTCATGAGATCGCGCAATGTCGATGGCTTGGTCTAGCGTTAGCTCCGCGCCGTGGACTGAGCAAATTCTCCCGCACTCGCGGTGAATTTGTAGCAAAAACAATGCGGTCTCGCACCATCTCGTCGCTGTTGGGGTATCCACAGTCTTAACTAACAGCTTCAGCTCCGTGACAAAGTGTTCAAAAGTTTCCCCATCACCTGTTGTGTTCTCATGGAAACGATATCTTGCATATATCGAGTGTAGACTTTGGGGTGAGGTACGGCGGTGTACTTATCGTAGTATATTTTAGTTTCGTCGCGTCTTCATCTGTTAGTGTCCATGTGTGAAAATGTCGCGCCCTTTTTCACCCGATCCATAGGAGGAGATAGCATGGCATTTGTCTGTTCGCGGTTCTCCCTAGGAGGTCCGGAGAATATTAGCTCCGCCGTGCAAGTTAGCCAGATTCCCAATCCATCTTGGTTGCTGGGGACGCCGAAACTATCTATGTTTCTCTCGGGGACGTGAGTACTAGCCTATTACTCTGACACCATGTTAATGTTTGCTCAATGGCTAAACTATATTACGGATGTGAATAACTGGAACCGACACGGAGCTTCTTCACTGTGTGCTTTTTTTTAGCCTCACTTTCTCTAATCTCGTGGGATGCGAGATTGCCCGAGGGCTACGGTGTCACTTTTAGGGCATACAGTATCAGTCAAGATGTTACACCAGGAAAAACATTGCAGGGTGTTTTTTTTTTTTTTTTAAAATAACCTAAAAATTACTTATACAGAACGTTCCCTTATGGTTATTCTGGCCGGCGCTTCAGAGCCGCAAATACCCAGGACCGTCAGGCACAAGAAACAGTTTTTTCTTCCCCCAGACAATCTACCTCATGAACAGTTAAATGTTCCCCACTTATGAAAAAAATGTGCAATATTCTTATATTTATTGTTACCCCTCCATCCAAGTACATCTCTTCATCTTACTCTATTCTACTCCATTGTCATCTATAGCAACAACGTTTCATACAATTTATTTAATTGCAAAGTGTGTTTTTTTTTTTTTTTTTTTTTTTTTTTTTTGTTTTTGTTTGTGTGTTATGTAAGCTTATGCAAATTCCTTGTATGCGTAAGCATATTTGGCAATAAAGCTCTTTCTATTCTGATTCTTTCTGATTCTGATTCTCAGGTTATTTATATAACCCTGTAAAAAACTATCTTTCCAATGAAAACGTTGCATATGTTAATGTGTAAGACCTATACAGAGCTCTGGAAATCGTTTAATGCAGCGTTTATTAAAATATAGAAATTAGATCAATCAAAACGCGATTTAAATTATAATATTTAGACAGGGTAAAGCGTTGAGTGATAACAGAAATCAAAAAAATTCGTGGGTTTGTTTAATCTTCATTTACCAAAAACACTCGCTGGTGCCGATACAGGATGGCTGCCTCCGTGACGTGCTCTGCAGTTGTTTTTGTGTTTTTGTTAGTTTGTCTTTAGTTATATTCCTGCAATCAGTTCCACCAGGGACGGATTGCTGGACATTCGGCAACACACATCTCCCGATTATATTACCGGTTTTCCACTATTCTGATGTTTTGCTGGACATTTTTGTTTTGTGGAGCAGCTGCGCTGGATCACACGCATTCAAGAGGACGCGCAGATGGGGAAAAAGAGCTGAGAGCGCTCGTGAGACTCAGAAAAACACGGATTTCAAACGCCGTTGCTAGCATCCATCTGGCAAAATCTCCGCTCTCCTACCCAACAAAAACGGACAAACTCTTCTGCTTTCCCGGACAAATAAGGATTTCTCACACTCTGCTGCTCTGTGTTTCACGGAAACCTGGCTGAATGACGCCATACCAGACAGCGCGCTCCATCTGCCGGGCTTTCAGCTGTTCAGAGCGGACCGCGACACAGAATCAACGGGTAAATCGCGCGGCGGCGGGACATGCTTTTACATCAATGAACGGTGGTGTACAGATGTGTTAAAAAAGATGTGCTGCTCAGATCTTGAAACACTCTTCATTAACTGCAAGCCGTTCTATTCGCTGCGGGAGTTCGCAACGTTTCATTCTGGTGAGTGTTTACATCCCTCCGCAAGCACACGTGAGCCTTGCTTTACAGAACCTCACTGATCAGATCACAGAGACAGAACAACAACACCCGGACTCTGTTTTAATCATTCTTGGGGACTTTTAATAAAGCCAATCTCTCCCGTGAACTGCCAAAATACAGACAGCATGGTTACATGTCCACAAGAGACAGTAATTATACTGGAGCACTGTTTTACACCACAATAAAGGATGCATATCGCTCTGTTCCATGAGCAGCTTTGGGACGTTCTGATCACTGTCTGGTCCATCTTATACCGACCTACAGGCAGAAACTAAAATCAGCTAAACCTGTAGTAAGGACTGTAAAAAGATGGACTAAAGGAAGCAGAGCAGGATTTACAAGCTTGTTTTGACCTCACTGATTGGAGTGTTTTTGAAGCTGCTGCCACCGATCTGAACGAATCACAGAGGAGACTGTAAACATCTTTATATCAGTTTCTGTGAGGATATGTGTATTCCTACTGTCAAGTTATTTATAAAAGAGGTTCGTACAACGACGTAATCGGTGACTGTCTTTATTTAGCAACTCAGTACAACAACCCTGCGCTAGTGTGCTCGAACATAACCTAACATAACATTCGCTAACCCCGCCTCCTATACAGACGTCACCTCCTGTTACTCCAAAACTATTACAGTATTATTCATTAATACAACACCTACCAGGACTCAACTAATTTACAACAATGACAAACCATGGTTCACTGCAAAACTCAGACAGCTCCGTCAGGCCAAAGAAGATGCTTACAGGAAGGGGGACAATGTCTTGTATAAACAGGCTAAATTCACACTGGAAAAGGTGATCAAAGTGGCAAAGAGGAATTATTCTGAAAAAATAAGGACTCAGTTCACTTCCAATGACTCAGCATCAGTGTGGAAAAGTCTGAAAGAGATCACCAACTACAAGGACACCACCCCCAGCACTGTGGAGAATCAACGACCTGGCAGACGATCTGAAGAGTTTTACTGCAGGTTTGAAAGATGAACACCCCATCACCTGCCCTGAAACGCCTCTCCACACAACCGTTCACACCATTCACAACTCCTGCAACCCACCTTGAATGCCTCTCCAAAACAACCATTCACACAATTCAATTCTCATGTAACCCACCCTGAACACCTCTCCAAACAACCTCCCTGACCATTCACACCTCCTGCATCCCCCTCTCCCCACACCCTGCAATACAGATAAGCCAGGATGCGGTGCGCCAGGTCTTCCGGAAGCAGATAAGGAAAAAAGCACCAGGCCCAGACTGTGTTACACCAGCGTGTCTGAAATCCTGTGCTGACCAGCTGGCCCCCATCTTCACACAGATCTTCAACAGATCACTGGAGCTGTGTGAAGTCCCTTCATGCTTCAAATGCTCCACCAGCATCCCCATCCCAAAGAAATCCAAAATTACAGGACTAAATGACTACAGGCCTGTGGATCTAACATCTGTGGTCATGAAGTCATTTGAAAAACTAGTGCTGGCCCACCTGAAGGACATCACTGGACCATTACTGGATCCTCTTCAGTTTGCCTACAGAGCAAACAGGTCTGTGGATGATGCAGTAAAACATTGGACTGCATTAGTTCTGCAACACCTAGACAGACCGGGGACTTATGTGAGGATCCTGTTTGTGGACTTCAGCTCGGCCTTTAACACGATTATCCCAAAACCTCCTCCTGCCCAAACTAACTCAGCTCTCTGTGCCCACCTCCGTCTGTCAGTAGATCAACAGCTTCCTGACAGACAGGCAGCAGCTAGTGAGGCTGGGAAAATACACATCCAGCACCCGTACAATCAGCACAGGAGCTCCCCAGGGCTGTGTTCTCTCCCCACTGCTCTTCTCCCTGTACACTAATGATTGCACATCTAAAGACCCCTATGTCAAGCTCCTGAAGTTTGCAGATGACACCACAACTCATCGGCCACATTCAGGACGGTGACAAGTCTGCTTACAGGAAGAAGGTTAAAGAGCTGGCTGTCTGGTGCACTCTCAACAACCTGGAGCTCAACATGCTCAAAGCAGTGGAGATGATCGTGGACTTCAGGAGAAACCCCCCTGCACTCCCCCCACTCACCATCATGAAGTGCACTGTGACTGCAGTGGAGTCATTCAGGTTTCCTGGGAACCACCATCTCTCAGGACCTGAAGTGGGACATTCACATTGACTCCATTGTGAAAAAGGCCCAGCAGAGGTTGTACTTCCTTCGCCAGCTGAGGAAGTTTAACCTGCCACAGGAGCTGCTGAAACAGTTCTACTCCGCCATCATTGAATCCTTCCTCTGCACTTCAGTAACTGTCCGGTTCAGCTCAGCTTCTAAATCTGACCTCAGAAGACTACAGAGGGTAGTCCGGACTGCTGAGAGAATCATCGGTAAACAACCCTCCCGTCTATTCAAGAACTGTACTTATCCAGAGTGAGCAAAAAGGCTGGCAAAAATCACTCTGGACCCCTCACATCCAGCACACTCCCTGTTTGAACTGGTTGCCATCTGGTCGACGCTACAGAGCACTGAGCACCAGAATGACCAGACACAGGAACAGTTTTCTTCCCTCAGGCAATCCATCTAATGAACACTTGATAATAACTGTGGAACACACTACACTATTTATATTTACAGACACATACACTTATTATCTAACACACATACTTAGTGTACACTTAAATTTTTTTTTTTGCACATAATATACCTGTACATACATAACTGCTCATTGTAATATATCTGCGATACAATTGTCAATTTGTATATTGTCATTCCTTACCTACTTATTTGTATTTTTTTACTTATTTTTATTCTTTTATTGTGTGTTTTTTGTTCTGTCGCTATCATTCTGTTGCACTGCGGAGCTTCTGTCACGAAAACAAATTCCTTGTATGTGTAAACATACCTGGCAATAAAGCTCGTTCTGATTCTGATTCTGATTCTGCGTGCCTCTGATCTTCCACAAAGAGTCACGCATTTTTCGTTTTACTGGCTGACTAACATGCTCGTTTATCAATCTCTTTATTTAGATCAATAAAGATCAATAATCAATAGATAAAAAAAAGATGTGGTATTTATAATACTGATTAGGCGTCCATACAGGTCATTTCCATGCCGCTTTTACTATACTGGTGATGAGTGTGCTGGATGAATACTGACGTGCAGCGGGGTGATCATATCAGAGTAAAGAGGTTAGGGGAACCTTATAATACTGTTCTGGGAACCAAAAGCTAAGATTAGGGAAACATTATAATAACGTTCTGGGGACGTTAGATTTAAGTTAGAATAATGTTATGGGAATGTTAGAATAACATTCTGGCAACCATTCTGGGAACGTAAAGAAAACTTTCCTGGCTAACCATAAACAAACTATAAAAATAACGTTCTGGGAACCAAAAACTAACGTTCTGAGAAAGTTCCGGAAACGTTCTGGGAACCAAAAATTATTAGCTGGGAAATCCCTCTGGCTGTGCTGCCAACAACGCTGTTAAAAGATTTGTGGATGCTCTGATGTAGATCAAATGCTTATCTTGTATTTAAAGTTGCCGCAAAGCAAGCAAGCTTGTTGATCTTGTGCAGACTGACCACAAGAAGAGGGAACGTTATAAGTTAGCCTCATTAAATATTGTTGTGGATGAAGTATTAAGATCCTTTACCTAATAATGTATAAAGCACTTATACTACACTGTAAAAATACTCTGATAAGTAAAAGTCCTGATTGAAAATGTTACTTAAGTATAATCAGGTATATACATTACTTCATGTAAGTATAATCAGGAAAATTGATTTAAAGGTCTAAAAGTGAACTGGGACTATAATACTATTATTTATGATATCCTTAGATTATTATTCCTATAACATCAATGCACATCACTAAAAACGGAGAAGAAGACTTGGACTATGCACAGAAACCCTGCGCGTGGTATACAAATGAACATGGAACAATACATTAATTAAACTGTGTTAATGTTAGTTAATAAAAAAGACAATCATTTTCATGTTTTTGTTGCTATTACGTGATGTAGCGGTGTCTGACTAGGGCCGAGATGTGGGCTGATGACATCATCATTTGAGAAAATATACGGATTCACTGTCCACATGAAAACGCAAAGGCAGCATTTTCAGATTTATCCACTCTGGAACCTGGTTTCAAAAAATATCGGTTTCACTCTCCCAAAACGCTGGATCCGTATGAACGAAATGCCTATACGATGCAAAATTATACAGCAAAATATGTCTCCGTGTGGATTGGGCCTTAATGTGTAAACAAAAATTATTTACAGGACAAACAAATAAACACAGAAGAATGTTTTGTGAAAAAATAAGCTGCATTAAAAAATTAACAATCTACATACAGTTAGTACTTACTTTTTATTTACACGTGAATATGCAAAACAAAAATTACAAAATATACAGAAAAAACTCACATTTACAAATAAATTACACTACAAAAATGAATAAGCTATACAACTTATTCATTTCATTTTTAACTTACATCACAAAAATAAACTACAGTAATTATGTTGTTTCATTGACAATGTGACATTTAAAAAAGATATTGAAAAATTGTAATGCATCCATTTTTTTAAATGCTTTCTCTTGCCTAATAGAGAATGGCTAATAAATAATGTTTTTGTTAAGCATTCTCTCAAGAAGAGAAAACAGTCTCTCCACTTTCTCCCTGCTCAGCCGTGCTCTTCTCTGTCTCTCTCTGGAGTTTGATGTCCTCTCTGAGCAGCTCCACCAGCTTCCACTCGCTCCCTCACCTGTCCGAGAACACTTGCTCTCCTGTGCTCTCCTCTCCGCTGTTCTCTCTCTCCTGTGCTCTCTCTCTCCTCTGTCTCTCTCTGGAGTTTGATGTCCTCTCTGAGCAGCTCCACCAGCTTCCACTCACTCCCTCACCTGTCCCAGGATACTTGCTTTCCTGTGCTCTTCTCTCCTTTGTCTCTCTCTCCTGTGCTCTTCTCTCCTCTGTCTCTCTCAGGAGTTTGATGTCCTCTCTGAGCAGCTCCACCAGCTTCCACTCGCTCCCTCACCTGTCCGAGAACACTTGCTCTCCTGTGCTCTTCTCTCCTCCGTCTATCTCTGGAGTTTGATGTCCTCTCTGAGCAGCTCCACCAGCTTCCACTCGCTCCCTCACCTGTCCGAGAACACTTGCTCTCCTGTGCTCTTCTCTCCTCCGTCTATCTCTGGAGTTTGATGTCCTCTCTGAGCAGCTCCACCAGCTTCCACTCGCTCCCTCACCTGTCCCAGTACACTTTGTCTCCTGTGCCCTTCTCTCCTCCATCTCTCTCTGGAGTTTGATGTCCTCTCTGAGCAGCTCCACCAGCTTCCACTCGCTCCCTCACCTGTCCGAGAACACTTGCTCTCCTGTGCTCTTCTCTCCTCCATCTCTCTCTGGAGTTTGATGTCCTCTCTGAGCAGCTCCACCAGCTTCCACTCGCTCCCTCACCTGTCCGAGAACACTTGCTCTCCTGTGCTCTCCTCTCCGCTGTCTCTCTCTCCTGTGCTCTCCTCTCCTCTGTCTCTCTCTGGAGTTTGATGTCCTCTCTGAGCAGCTCCACCAGCTTCCACTCACTCTCCCTCACCTGTCCCAGGATACTTGCTTTCCTGTGCTCTTCTCTCCTTTGTCTCTCTCTCCTGTGCTCTTTCTCTCCTCCGTCTCTCTCAGGAGTTTGATGTCCTCTCTGAGCAGCTCCCACCAGCTTCCACTCGCTCCCTCACCTGTCCGAGAACACTTGCTCTCCTGTGCTTCTTCTCTCCTCCGTCAATCTCTGGAGTTTGATGTCCTCTCTGAGCAGCTCCACCAGCTTCCACTCGCTCCCTCACCTGTCCCAGTACACTTGGTCTCCTGTGCCCTTCTCTCCTCCGTCTCTCTCTGGAGTTTGATGTCCTCTCTGAGCAGCTCCACCAGCTTCCACTCGCTCCCTCACCTGTCCGAGAACCACTTGCTCTCCTGTGCTCTTCTCTCCTCCGTCTATCTCTGGAGTTTGATGTCCTCTCTGAGCAGCTCCACCAGCTTCCACTCGCTCCCTCACCTGTCCCAGTACACTTGGTCTCCTGTGCCCCTTCTCTCCTCCATCTCTCTCTGGAGTTTGATGTCCTCTCTGAGCAGCTCCACCAGCTTCCACTCGCTCCCTCACCTGTCCGAGAACACTTGCTCTCCTGTGCTCTTCTCTCCTCCATCTCTCTCTGGAGTTTGATGTCCTCTCTGAGCAGCTCCAACCAGCTTCCACTCGCTCCCTCACCTGTCCGAGAACACCTGCTCTCCTGTGCTCTCCTCTCCGCTGTCTCTCTCTCTCCTGTGCTCTCCTCTCCTCTGTCTCTCTCTGGAGTTTGATGTCCTCTCTGAGCAGCTCCACCAGCTTCCACTCACTCCCTCACCTGTCCCAGGATACTTGCTTTCCTGTGCTCTTCTCTCCTTTGTCTCTCTCTCCTGTGCTCTTCTCTCCTCCGTCTCTCTCAGGAGTTTGATGTCCTCTCTGAGCAGCTCCACCAGCTTCCACTCGCTCCCTCACCTGTCCGAGAAACACTTGCTCTCCTGTGCTCTTCTCTCCTCCGTCAATCTCTGGGAGTTTGATGTCCTCTCTGAGCAGCTCCACCAGCTTCCACTCGCTCCCTCACCTGTCCCAGTACACTTGGTCTCCTGTGCCCTTCTCTCCTCCATCTCTCTCTGGAGTTTGATGTCCTCTCTGAGCAGCTCCACCAGCTTCCACTCGCTCCCTCACCTGTCCGAGAACACTTGCTCTCCTGTGCTCTTCTCTCCTCCGTCTATCTCTGGAGTTTGATGTCCTCTCTGAGCAGCTCCACCAGCTTCCACTCGCTCCCTCACCTGTCCCAGTACACTTGGTCTCCTGTGCCCTTCTCTCCTCCATCTCTCTCTGGAGTTTGATGTCCTCTCTGAGCAGCTCCACCAGCTTCCACTCGCTCCCTCACCTGTCCGAGAACACTTGCTCTCCTGTGCTCTTCTCTCCTCCAGCTCTCTCTGGAGTTTGATATTCTCTCTGAGCAGCTCCACCAGCTTCCACTCGCTCCCTCACCTGTCCGAGAACACTTGCTCTCCTGTGCTCTTCTCTCCTCTATCTCTCTCTGGAGTTTGATGTCCTCTCTGAGCAGCTCCACAGGCTTCCAGTCTCTCTCTCACCTGTCCCAGTACACTTGGTCTCCTGTGCCCTTCTCTCCTCTGATAGATTAGTTCCAGGTGTTCCCCATTTAGTTAATTTTGTTCCAGCCGTGTCCCATCAGTGTCTGTCTTTAAATAGTGTTCTCAGTTCTCGGTCCGCTGTCTTATTTCATTGAATGTCAGTTATCTGTTTGTAGCTCTGTGTGCATTTAATTAAATATTCTACTACCACATTCTCCTGTATCACCTGATTCCTTCTCCAAGTGTAGTGTGACAGAACAGTGGACCCTCAACGACAAAGACGACAGCGGCTGAGGACATCTGTGGAGATTGCGGCACAGTGGTCGGACATTGGAGGGGTATGTGGAGGAATTCCTCAAGCTTTCCAAACGGGTGAGCAGGCATGACTCTGCTCTTGGGGCCTGCTTTCTGTTGGGGCTGGATGATGAGACTATCCGCTGCGATCTGCCAGCGTGTTAATTTTTCCTGATCGAGCTGATTGATCTCGTCCTGGATTTAAACCTCTGGAATCGGCTAACATGGATACACGTTTTGAGGCAAATTCTCCTAATAAGACCGAAAAGAACATCAATCGAATCTGTAAAGGGTCTACTTTTATTTGTATACACACACATGATAACAACAAAACTTTGTGCATTTATAAAATAAAGAAAACAAACAAGGTGTGCTGTCTGCAGCCTTGGTCTGCGGTGATCTTTATTTAGAAATGCGTCATTAAAATAAACTGTAACTCAGTGAATACTCAACACAAAGACATGAGAGATATATCTATAGAAAGCTTGACATGTTTACTTTTAAACTATGCATTTTTTTTTAACTGTGCTACCAAAAACAAATATTCTGTGATAAAGTAATCCACATGAAAACAACGCGATGTCCGTCTTTCACGTCTCCCTTCATTATATCTAATGCGACCACGCCCACGAGCGCGCTATGGTTATTATAATCGTCCACGTGAAGCTCGCGGCGGGTAAATGCTCTTATCATTGCAAACTAAACAGTGAGAATGTACTTCAGGTTTTTTAATTGTTACTGTTCGCTTTGCGCTGAGGGGAATAAGACATAATTCACCTCAATAAGACCGCTGAGAGGAATAAGATGTGGATTACCTCAGAAAGAAGAACGAAGCAGCTTGACCCAGCAAAGATAAACATGAGTAAGTCTTTTTTTATTATTAATCTACTTGTATAAGATTTCCTGACTATATAATCAGGTGAAACATTCTGAAGTTTCATTTACATCTCAATGTTTCACGATGCCAGGATGTGTTTTTTTTATTTTTATGTTCTATAACATAGACAGAAATACGATATAAAAGTAATATGATTTATAATGTTGCTAGCTTAATGTCAGTAAGAATGATTAGACAAATCTTTACTCTGATAGGCTACACTCATAGGCCTTCATACAAAGCATGCTTGTGTTTTCAAGTATGTAACTTAAGCTTATGTTCATCAATATCTGCTTTGGTGTAAATATTTTTAATGTGTTATACCCCGTCATTGGTGTTTGCAATCGTCTGAGGTAAAAAAAAAAAAAAAAGTGAATCAAGTAAGCTGTATCACTGACATTAAATGTGGTAATTGTGTTCTTTTTTTTTTCCTATAAATTACTAATAGTATCAGTGACCATCACAATAATATTAATAATGCAGTTTATTTGCGTAAACAGCATGCTTACTTTTTTATTTCAGATAAATAATAACCTGTTGCAAAGCGAGCCAATGCCAAATAAGCAGCCCACTCAGGAATCTGGAACACAGCTAAGACCAAGTGAGGCACACACTCCCATCTCTTTAACGTCTCTTCAAAAAAGCATGTCCTTCAGAGCACATAAACAATATACATTTTGGAAATGCCAGGTATGTGATGTTCATTTATATATTTCAACATGACACATGAGCCTGCATTTATTTGATCCAAAATACAGAAAGTTGATTTTGCTAAAGCAGTAATATTGTGAAATATTTTTTAAATTAAAATAACTATCTTCTATCGGAATATATTTTAAAATGTAATTTATTCCTGTGATCAAAGCAAAATTTTCAGCATCATTACTTCAGTTTTACTCCAAGTGTAACAATATACACTGTACCATTTAAAAGCTGGGAGTCAGTGTATGTGTGTGTGTGTATGTATATATATATATATATATATACTATATATATATATATATTTATAATAAATAAAACTTTATTTAGCACACAAGTGATGATAAATACAGTAATCATGTTAAATGATGCTGTTCTTTCAATTAATCAAAAAAATAATCTCTTCAAAATTAATAATAATAATGTTTTTTTTTTTGAGTAGCAAAAAAGTAGCAAAAAAAATTCACATCATTTGAAGCAAAAATTCTAGGGCTACAAGCTCCAGGTTTGACAGTCTTGTGAACAAGTGTTTCTGGTATGTGTTTTATGACCTTATTTCAGTGACTTTAAAAATTTTAGTTTTTTACTAAACCATGCATAAAAGTTGTTTTTTTTTTCATCAAAAACACAATCATGTACATACATGCTATTTACATATTATTGTAGCCCAGTTTGTACTGATACAGTGTTATTAGTCGTTAGCCATGTATCTATTTATAAGCAACTGAAAAAAGCATAAAAGTCAGGGGATGTCAAATTTCCAGGCCCCCAAAACCCCCTAGACCTCCGAGGGTTAAATGGTTCCGAATTTGAAGTGGAAGAAGTAAAGGCAAGTCTCAAGTCTCCTCATCGGGCCCTCTCAGGAGCACGCTGTGTCTCCCCAGCTCACCCCATGCCAGGAACCCCCACATACCTCACCAATGGCTCCGCCCACTTGCCGAAACCAGGGAGTCCCCGAATTATCCAAAGCTCCTCCGTGGTTCCCAGTCCAGGAGCACCGGCTGCTCGAAAGTCAAGACGGCCGGCCTCCAAACGGAGAAGCCCGCCGGCCGTTACCGATGTACTGTCTGCTCTAAGGTGATGACGGTAGGCTTCAAAAGGGAGTTGATATGGGGAGACAAATTTATATTGATGTGGCAAGCCTGCCAGACCCAAAGTGCCCTCCAGTGCCAACCCCTCGAAAGTGCTGTGCTGTGCCTGCTCCTCAAGAGCCCCGTCCGGTGCCAGCACACCGTAATCGCATCCCTGTTCCTGAGTTAAGCCCACGGTGGGCTCCCAATCCCCAGCTCAGCCCAGGAGGGGCTCCCGATCCCCAGCTCAGCCCAAGAGGGGCTCCCGATCCCCAGCTGAGCCCAGGATGGGCTCCTGAACCCCTATTAAGCCCAGGGACTGCCCCTGAGTCCACTCCAGAACTCAGCCAGGAGAGCATTGGACTGTCCATAATGGCACTGGCATTTGTATGTGTCTGGGCCAATCACACATCAGCTCCAGCCCCAGAGTGTCCAAGAAGAGAGCTAGTTTGGTTATGTTTCCTGTTCCTGTGTTCAGTTCCATTAGTTCCAGGTGTTCCCCGTTTAGTTAATTTTGTTCCAGCCGTGTCCCATCAGTGTCTGTCTTTAAATCGTGTTCTCAGTTCTTAGTTCACGGTCTGCTGTCATATGTTATTGAATGTCAGTTATCTGTTTGTATCTCCGTGTGCATTTAATTAAATATTCTACTACCACATTCTCCTTTATTTCCTGGTTCCTTCTCCAAGTGAAGTGTGACAATATACAGGGTCTTCAAGCTTTAAAATAGTTCACTCTGTTCTTTCACTGCAACCTTTAACACAGTTACTACACACAGGTTTTTAAATAATAATAGTAGAATAATGTCTTCTTATCTAAAAGCATAATTATATGTATTGAATATAGATCACTGAAAATCTTCTACATTAACAACAACAGCACAATGAATTTCAGCAAAAATCTCGGTTAACTTGCTTAGTTTGTATTTATTTTTTCCCCATTAGGTTCTTTTTCTGTGGGATAGTTTTTTATGGAATAGTAATAGAAAATGAAAACACTTATGAAAAATATAAAGACAAGTTTGCAATGAAATCTGAACATTAGAAAATACGACACAGCATAAAAAAACTCAAGTGCTTAAAAAAAAACAAAAAAAAGGGAAAACCTTGCCTAATATAGTAGTTGTCTTATTGTTTGTGGACTTTGTGTTAAAAAAAACCCTGGCTTTTAACACTTTCACTAGGTATTTGAGTAATTTCAATTTGAATTCCTCCGCAGAACTCTCACCCGCCATGTTCTTTGAATATAAACACCGTCGTCATCTGCGCGCAAGTGATTCTGGGATATGGTAGGGTGCAAAGTGTTCATCGAAATTCGTCCAACTTTGTCGTGCCACGGTGATGCAATTGGCCTTGGAATGCGGCCTTCAGAGGGCGCATTCTGACTTTGCGTCACAGCGTCACGACATAAGCTGTCACAATCACACTTCAAATGTGCACTTCAAAGTCCACACACTTCAGTTTGGGACAGCCTTCGTCGCGCCTCTGTGACGCATTCACATTTGAAATGCACACTCCAGAGTCCATGCACTTCAGTTTGGGACACAGCTAAAGTACAGGTGCAGTCAGTGTGGGGTAGGTGTGCTCTGCGCTGTGCCATGCAGTGAGAGGTACCATACTCTCAAGAACTATAAACTGTCACCTAGATACCTGATTTGGCAGATAACTGGTCAGCTGATCAAAAAATAGGCACATGCATTTTAATATGGCACAATAATATAGTAACAATTAACTACTTTCTCCTGTTTTACTGTTAATTTCCTCTTTTCCTGATCATTTGGAATGAGGATAAAAAGACAAACATGCAAAGAAGTTCAAACATCCATTTAATATCTATTATTTCCTGTATAATTATTGATGAACTGATCAAAAAGTAGGCTACTGTTCACATGCGTTTTACTAGTATAGTAATATTGTAATAATTTAGTACTTTCTCCTGTTTTATTGTTGGTTTTCTCTTTTCTGATCATTTGGAATGAGGGTAAAAAAAAACATGCAAATAAGTTCAAACATCCATTCAATATCTTCTATTTCCAGAATATTATGAAATTCAAGATGAACATCCATTCTATATTTTCTATTTCCAGAATATTATTATATTTAAGGTGTATTATGAAATTCAAGATGGCCGCCCCACATATGAAAATTAGATTAGTATATTTACACCCCACAAACTTTCAGGTCATGGCCAACATTTTTTTTAATTTACAGTAGATCTCTATCTTTAAGCCCTTTCAAGCCACAAGCTTTTGATTTTTTTTTTTTTTTTCAAAAAACCCTGGTGTCTAAAGGGTTAAACATTTTTAAGTTTAGGCTCAGGAAAAGTGATGTAATGTCTCGAAAAATTTAAATAAGGTACAAGAATCTCACACAGAACAGAATAAAAGCATGTATGAATGTAATGTAAAATAAGTTAAATGTGATGACACTGAAAATATTTGATCAATCAATCTTTATTCTATTTTATTCAAACAGAATAAAATCATCATATCCATTTCATTAATTAAATTTCTATGAACCTAAAATCATTTGTAAAGTAAACATTTGACCATTTCTAAAGTTGTTCATATGTAAAACTGATTTTAGAAGCTGTACATATGTCCTTGGTTTACATAGGTGTTGCAAGTGTAATTATGTTAGACCGAAACTTCATACTTATATCAGTATTTGATTTCACCAGTCAGAGATCACTAAAAATGGAGCCCAGCGTTAGTTCAGTTAGGCCACGGAGGCATAGGCTGCGACCAGCTGATGCGGTCAGCTGTCAAATCGCTCCAATTACTACCATTCTCCTATTAGACACGGCACATATATACGTGGCACTACTGCTCGGTGAGTATGCTCAAATGGCTCGCAACCCTCCCTCCCTCCCCATTATAAGCATGAGTATATTACCTTGCACCTTCTGATTGTCGTCTTCTTTGTTTCAGATCACTAAGGCTTTCAAGTCCCGGTTGGCATGGACCTCACTGCTCAGAGACACTCATCTTCATAACCAAGCTACAGACGTCCCACTGCCACATCTACACGATTACCACTGATTGCTTTTAAAGACATTATTAAGTGTCTTAACTGTCATGTATTTCCAAGCTGATGGTTCTGGGGGGTTAATGTTTAAGCTCTTGTATGTTCAGTTAATTTGGGAGTAAGAACCCCCTCTTTAAAAAAAAAAAAAAAAACGGGGAAGTCATGGCCTAGTGGTTAGAGAGTTTGACTAATAACCCAAAGGTTGTGAGTTTGATTTGGGTTCAGGCAATACCACGACTGAGGTGTCCTTGAGCAAGGCACCGAACCCTCAACTGCTCCCTGGGCACCGCAGCATAAATGATACCCACTGCTCCGGGTGTGTGTTCACGGTGTGTGTGTGTTCACTGCTGTGTGTGTGTGTGTGCACTTTGGATGGGTTAAATGCAGAGCACAAGTTCTGAGTATGGGTCACCATACTTGGCTGTATGTCACGTCACTTTCACTTCACTTTCACATAAGGAACCATACCGCCAAAGATAAATTGTGCTCAATAAACACAAGTAACTTGCCAAAGTGGTCCTGTCTGAAATAACATTAAAGAGGTGTGTGAACTTGCAAGCATGATGTCAGACACTGTAATATGCTCTGGTCCCCTCCCTGCTTACCGTGGTGATGAGATACACAGCAGATTGTCATCACTCAATGGCTGGATGTCTAAGTGGTGCCCACAGAATAACATGGGTTTCATAGACAATTGGACAAGCTTTTGGGGCAGACCTAACCTGTTGAAAAGAGATGGTATTCATCCCTCCTGGGTTGGTGCCGCTCTTCTCTCTAGAAATATGGCACATAGTCTTAGAGTTTGTACTTGACTAACTGGGGCTCAGGTCAGGAAGCAGACAGACTGTGTAAACCGACCGTCTGCTAGCCGCCTCATGTCACAGAAGTCAGTTAATTCTCAGCACATAGAGACTCTTTCACCTAGATATCACACTATAGAGACTGTGTCTGTTCCCCGGGCTAGAAAATACAAAAAAACGTCCAAACCAATTTAAGAGCAACAATTTAATTGAGGTTCAACAAATAAAAAACAGATGCGATACAGATAAACAAATGATGAAGCTTGGCTTATTGAATATCAGGTCCCTTTCTAAGAAAGCACTTTTTATAAATGATATGATCACTGATCATAAACTAGATGTGCTCTGTTTGACAGAAACCTGGCTAAAACCTGATGATTACATTATTTTAAACGAGTCTACACCCCAAGATTACTGTTATAAACATGAGCCGCGTCTAAAAGGTAAAGGGGGAGGAGCTGCTACAATATATAGTCATATTTTAAGTGTTTGACATTTTTACTGACTACTGTAAACAGGCCACCAGGGCACCATACAGAATTTATCAAAGAATTAGCTGATTTTCTGAGATTTTCTACTACAGACAAAGTCTTAATTGTTGGTGATTTTAATATCCATATAGATAATGATAAATATGCAATGGAATTAGCATTTATAGACATTCAAAAACGTGTCAGGACCCACTCGTTGCTGTAAACATACTTTATATTTAATATTATCAAATGGAATTGATGTTAATGAGTTGAAATTCTGCAGCAGAGCGATGATATCTCAGATCATAATCTAGTCTTGTGTATACTCCATTTAGATAAAACTCTAGATTTGACTCCTTGTTTCAAATTTGTTAGAACCACCACTTCTACCACAAAAGGCTGCTTTGTAAACAATCTTCCTGACTTGTGCCATTTGTCTATTGCCTATATTTATTGGACACAATTATTCCATTGAGTTACTCCATTCTGAATTAGGAACTGAAAATAGATCAGGTTATTAACTGTTACTATTCCATAACCTTTTAAAGTCCTGTGTAATACTTGTTCTTTTCTGTGGCTCAAATAAAGCTTAAATACATTAAGACCATTAGGTCTGTACACAGCAAGGGTTATTATGTTTAGGAGTTTAAGTTCAGATCTTTTTCTCTATATTCCTTAAGAAAAACATTTCTTATTTCTTATATCTGTAAATCTCACCCTAGAACTTAATTTGAACATGCTTTGGCCTTGTCCAACTATCCAGACCATCAAAGAACAGAATTACAACAGCAGTGCTGAAAATAATTCATACAGATGAAAACATGAGTGCTGTTTCTGTCATTTTATTTATTCATTTATTTTACAGTTTTAGTTTTAACATTGTTTTTCAGTACCACATAAACTCACATTGAGAATCGCATCATCCAGGACATGTATTTGTATCATTGTACAGTGCTAATTTGCAGGCCAGTTTATACATAATATTTATATTACTTAATAATTTTAATGCTTTTCTATTACCTATTATTATGCATTTGTCAAATACAAACCCGATTCCAAAAAAGTTGGCACGCTGTACAAATTGTGAGTAAAAAAGGAATGGAATAATTTACAAATCTCATAAACTTATATTTTATTCACAACAGAATATAGATAACATATCAAATGTTGAAAGTGAGACATTTTGAAATGGCATGCCAAATATTGGCTCATTTTGGATTTCATGAGAGCTACACATTCCAAAAAAGTTGGGACAGGTAGCATTAAGAGGCCGGAAAAGTTAAATGTACATATAAGGAACAGCTGGAGGACCAATTTGCAACTTATTAGGTCAACTGGCAACATGATTGGCTATAAAAAGAGCCTCTCAGAGTGGCAGTGTCTCTCAGAAGTCAAGATGGGCAGAGGATCACCAATTCCCCCAATGCTGCGGCGGAAAATACTGGAACAATATCAGAAAGGAGTTTCTCAGAGAAAAACTGCAAAGAGTTTGAAGTTATCATCATCTACAGTGCATAATATCATCCAAAGATTCAGAGAATCTGGAACAATCTCTGTGCCTAAGGGTCAAGGCCGGAAAACCATACTGGATGCCCGTGATCTTCGGGCCCTTAGACGGCACTGCATCACATACAGGAATGCTACTGTAATGGAAATCACAACATGGGCTCAGGAATACTTCCAGAAAACATTGTCGGTGAAACACAGTCCACCGTGCCATTCGCCGTTGCTGGCTAAAACTATATAGGTCAAAAAAGAAGCCATATCTAAAAGTGATCATTGTCGGTGAACACAATCCACAATCCAAAATGATCCAGAAGCGCAGGAGTTTTCTCTGGGCCAAGGCTCTTTTCTCAGACCAATTAAAATTCGAAGTTCTTTTTGGAAAACTGGGACACCATGTCATCCGGACTAAAGAGGACAAGGACAACCCAAGTTGTTATCAGTGATTAGTTCAGAAGCCTGCATCTCTGATGGTATGGGGTTGCATGAGTGCGTGTGGCATGGGACAGCTTACACATCTGGAAAGGCACCATCAATGCTGAAAGGTATATCCAAGTTCTAGAACAACATATGCTCCCATCCAGACGTCGTCTCTTTCAGGGAAGACCTTGCATTTTCCAACATGACAATTGGCGCTTTTCCACTGCATGGTACGGTACGGTTCGGTACGGCACGGCACGCTTTGGCGCGTTTCCACTGCATGGTACGGTACGGCTCGGTTCGGTACGGCTCAGTTATGCCGCATTTCCACTGCATGGTACGGTACGGTACGGCTCGCTTCGGCTCGCTTTAAATGGTACCACTTCTGTTGAGGTTCCAAGCGTACCGTACCGATACTAAAATGTGACGTAAAAACACTGCAGATCACTGATTGGTCAGACAGAATCGTCACTACCAGCGTCATTGTATTTGCGACACGAGACACTAAAACCCGCTAGATTTAAATAGCCAGACAACAGCCAACGCGGTAGCACCTGTTTTTAGAGTATTTACTTGATAAAAGAATTTAAAAATTTTCAAAAAAAAAATGTCTGAATCGTGGTCAGTGGACGAGGTGCAGACGTTCCTCTCGTTGGTTGTCGAGGAGCGGATCCAGCGAGAGCTGGATGGGGCGACACGGAATGAAAAAGTGTTCCAAGAAGTAGCACAGCTCTTAGCCGCACACGGCTACCACCGACCTACAAACAGTGTAGGGACAAATTAAAAAAACTAAAGTGTGAGTGCCGTGAAGTATCACAACGGCCGGAGTGGTGCAAACAGAAGAACGTGGAAGTGGTTCGACCAAATGGACGCTATCTACGGTAGTCGACATGGTAGCAATGTGAGAGAGGGTGCCCTGGACTTGGCCACCTCGTTGTTGGACAACACAATCGAGGATGGTATGTAAAGTTGTGTACAATATATTAAGTTTGAAAGCTTCACTTTATTGACCATCTATACTGTAAAGCTTTATTTTGTTTTTTTACATGTATGCCTATTCAATTATTATTTAAATGTTCTGGATTTGGTATTGTTGCTAGTTTGATTTGTGTTGCTGTAATTTGTGCATTAACAAACATTGTACAAACTTTTTGTTTCAGATGCACTGTCTACGATTGACTCGTTAGAACTTTCTCCGTGCAGTGATGCCTCAACGTCCCAACTGGTGATAGCAGCGTCACCACCAGCAACCTCCAGCAGCACCAGCAGGACACCAGAGCTGAATCGGTGGTGGATTAAATTAACGAGTACACAGACATGAATGTTTATTCATAACAGTACTGAAAAAAAGTAAATATTGTTAGCTGATGCTAACTGTCTAGCTAACAAGCTTGCTGGTGCTAGGTTGAGGTAATTTTTTATAAATAATTTCCAAATATTTTTATTCAACCACCTATATATATATATACATATTACATCTGGGGAGAAAAAATGTGAAAGGATGTGATGTTCAGAACATGGTAACTACAGTAATTATCAAAGTGGGAAGAGATGCACCCCGTTTGGCCAGGGGTGTTTTTAAATTATATTATACTAACTTCAGGCCTTATTATTATGTCATAGATAACTGTGATGTTCTGTAAAACAACAAACTTTAAAATACTTTTTTCTTACTGGTGAAAATCAGATGGTCATCTCTGTTTTCTCTCAGGTACATCACAGTGTAAGCTTCACAGTGAACATTACTCTCATCAACATAGTCCATATCAACAACAAAAATATATCTTGACTCCATATAGTGGTTATTTTGGAAAAAATCCCAGGTATTTTGAGCAGTAGGATTATAAAAAAATATGTGCTAATATAAAATTAAATTAAGTAGCCTATATAAAATTGCAAACATATATCTTTCAGTACTTTTTACTTAAGTACATAAAAAATTTAGTACTTTTGTACTTTCACTTGAGTAACATTGAAAAAGGAGTACTTTTACTGGAGTAATATTTTATTATATGTATCTGTACTTTTACTCAAGTACTTGATTTGTGTACTTTGTCCACCACTGATGAAAATATGACTAAAACACTTAATGTTACAGATCATATATTTAGACTAAGCTTACCTAATCCTTTTCTTATGTCGTTTTGAAAGCCTGCACTAAAATTGGATATATCATGAAATCCTGTTGCTCACCATAAATACATTATTGCTAGCTACTGTAACTTTGATTAGTTCACAGGGTTGTTAATGAACAGTTCTTTCATAAATTAATCGATGATATGTGATAAGCTTTATTTTAACTCTCAATTTTTTTTTTTGATTTTAGCAAAAACCTTTAGAAAAAAAAAAATCACAATTATAACTTTTCTTTCTTTGTGTCCAAGCAAGAGGAAACGGAACATGCACCATCAGGAGCATCTTGCTGTTTTAAGAGAGATGCAGGTGGCTGATATTCAAACAGCAGGAGCTGAACCGGGCACAGAGGGAGCTACATTTGCAGATGGCAATAGATGAGGCCCGGCAAGCAAGGGAGCAGGAAGCGGCCTTAAGGAGAGAGGAAAATGCACAAACGGCTGCATTCAATCAAGCCTTTCTCAACGTCATGGGAATGCTTGTACAGGCGATGAGTAACAGAACAGAACAGTGACAGAACTGACAAGAACAGAACTCTCTGCCCGACTAAAACCTCCCTAGTCCATACTTCACGGAAATAGTTAAATTTTTTAACTTGTTTTTCCTGTGAATGTTTTTCTACTACATACGTTTGTGCACAACATTTAAAGTTTGTTTAGTGTAAATTTTTTACTTTTAAATGTTTATATATGTCTTATTTATATATATTTTTTTTTTTTTGCACTACATACATTTTCACATTTAAAGTTTGCTTGGTGTACATTCTTTACTTTTAAATTTGTCTTTATATATGTCTTTATATTTTCTTTATTACAAATACATCATTTTGCACTACATACATTAGTACTTTGTTTAACGTTTAATCTGTTTACATTTTTCTTAAATAAAATTTACTTGTCAAACGTGTACTTTCCTTTTTTTATGGTGCATGTGGATAAGAGCAACAGGTTTCATCAAGCTAAATGTCACAATTTAAAAGATTAATAGTACACTTTTACTTAAAACTCACTTTAAACGCTATTGAGTATTTGTATCATATACTGCTCGTGGTTTAAAATAGTGTTTGGGCATAAAATGAACAAAAATGCTATTCTGTATGACAAAATATTTAAAAGAACGTGATAATTATTTCTCCAAATGTGCACACAATTGGATAAGAGCCCTGATGAATGCTGTATATTGCATGTAAGTGAACACAAACCTGAGAAAACATGATTGAGTGCATTATGAGTGATAATTCCTATTCAAAATATCAAATGTTACAGATTAATAATTTTGCACTCCTGGAATAAGTTAAGAATTTAATGTCACTGCAAAGCAGATTTATCATAAACAGTGGTCAAATATCAAAGCTGGAGTCTTACATCTTTATAATGATGCTATTTATTATTAATATTATATTTATAATAAATGGGTAAATAAATATGCAAGGGAAACTTTTCAAATACTGCACAAAAGTTTATTTACAACACACTTTACAGAACACAGACAGAGTCAACTATTCAAGTAACGCATCAAGCCTCACGGACATCCCTGCCCTCCTCCTCTACAGGCTGAGCCAGTCCCAGCACAGGCTCTGCTGCCGAAGGTGGATCCCATGCACTCTCATAGGCCTCTCCATGACTCTCACAAAGGTTATGTAGAGCACAGCATGTCATCACCATAGATTTCACAAGGTCGACCGCACACTCATTTCTTTTCATAAGGCAACGCCATCTTCCTTTTAATCTACCAAAAGCATTTTCAACCACTACACGTGCTCTGGAGATTTTCATGTTGTAGAACCGCTGTTCCGCAGTTAGCCGTCCAGTGTCAATGAATGGTTTTAATAGCCAGTTCTGCAAGGGATAGGCAGAGTCTCCAAGGATGTAGTAGCCAACATTCACCCCAGCAATGTTTTTGGTGCTAGCTGGTATGTGGTTTCCACGGCTTGCCACCTCCCACAGTGTGGACAGTCTCAAAACCTGAGCATCATGCAGGCTTCCAGGCAGTCCTGTGAACACATTCCAGAAAAGTCCCTTTCCATCCACAACACCTTGAAGGATGATGGAGTGCCAGCCTTTACGGTTGAACTAGTCACAGTGGTAGTCTTGTGGTGCTATTATGGGTATGTGTGATCCATCAATAACACCAATACACTGTGGAAGTACCCATCTGTTCTCAATGTAGGCAGCCATTTCCTTAAACCTCTCCTGATCTGGAAAACGAATTTGTTCTGGTATCAACAACGTCTCTGCTGCAGCACAGAACTCCTGAACACACCGACACACAGTTGAAATGCTTGCTCCAAAAAGATGTCCAACACTTCTGTACTCAGAGCCGGTAGCAAGCTTCCACAGTGCAATGGATACTCTCTTCTTTAGAGGTTACACACACGCGGAAGTTTGTGTCCCGTCTCTCCATCGCAGGACGCAGTTTGTCGCACAAGTAAATAAACGTTTCTTCCGACATTCTAAAGTTCTCCAACCACTGCGTGTTTGTAAACCCAGGAACAATCACACCCCACCACTCAGAAGCTCTGTTAAATGTCCAAACAGATGGTCTGTGACGGCGACTTTGCAAAATATGATACATCTGAAATACAGAGAGTACACATTTTAATACCTACAATTGTCAGCTAAATCCATTATATGCTTTGTGACAATATAGCGATTGAGACCCTAAACAAGATTAGCTTACCCTCGTGCGCCGTCGGGCAAATCGAGTGATGTCGTCATCTTCGCTTCGTTGTAAGAGTTCCCAGACTCGTTTGGTTTTTTTGCAGTAATTTGTTTTGCTGCCATCAGCCTCATTTGAAACACATTTCTCCGTCTTGAAGTTAAAAACATCCACATGCCGAGAATCAAGAACACCATCCCCTCGATAGGCTCCATTGTTTCTGTGTTGTGCGTTTGAAATATGGTGCGTTTAGGATGATGTCATGACAGTAGAGGCGGCAACTATTAACGATCAGTCCCACCCACTTTGAAGCAGTACTAACTGCAGTGGAAAAGCAACCAAGCTAAAGCGAACCAAACCGTGCCGTACCAAGTCGAGTCGTACCAAGCAATGGAAAAGCGAAGCGAGCCGAACCGTTCCGCGCCGAGTCGAACCGTACCATGCAGTGGAAAAGCGCCAAATGCCAGACCACATACTGCATCAATTACAACATCATGGCTGCGTAGAAGAAGGATCCGGGTACTGAAATGGCCAGCCTGCAGTCCAGATCTTTCACCATAGAAAACATTTGGAGCATCATAAAGAGAAAGATGTGACAAAGAAGACCTAAGACAGTTGAGCAACTAGAAGCCTGTATTAGACAAGAATGGGACAACATTCCTTTTCCTAAACTTGAGCAACTTGTCTCCTCAGTCCCCAGACGTTTGCAGACTGTTATAAAAAGAAGAGGGGGATGCTACACAGTGGTAAACATGGCCTTGTCCCCACTTTTTTGAGATGTGTTGATGCCATGAAATTTAAAATCAACTTATTTTTTCCTTAAAATTATACATTTTCTCAGTTTAAACATTTGATATGTCATCTATGTTGTATTCTGAATAAAATATTGAAATTTGAAACTTCCACATCATTGCATTCTGTTTTTATTCACAATTTGTACAGTGTCCCAGCTTTTTTGGAATCGGGTTTGTACTTTTTGTCTTTGGTTTAATTTGAATTATAAATGTATCTTTTATTCAGAACCAAAATGTAATTATTTTTAAATCATAATTCTGAGTTGGAGACATGTTGTTTTCTTGATTTATGAATGATAAATTATACCAAAAAGGCCACTGACCTGTGATCTAGTGTTGAGAAAGCAGTTCAACAATAATCCAGCATGTATTTACAATGATCTGCGCATTTGAGGCAGACTTCAAAAACCGCTCTGCTTTCAGAAGTATGTGCAGAAGCCATTTGAATAACTGGATAGAGTGTAAAGACTCGTTCAGCGTTTCTATACACACACTAAGGTAGGATGAATTACATTGAATGGGAATATACTCTACAGTTCCTCAGACAAAACAAAAAGCAAAACACATCTCACTGGATCTCACATGATCTCTTTGCCATCACTGCTTCAGATGCAGCAGAAGAACATTGCCACAGCCTTGATCTATTTTTAAATGTATATTAACATTAAGCAAGCTCAAGCAAACAGCTGTAAAGGGTAAGACATTTTCCAGAGCTTATAAGGTCTGTTGGCTTCTTGGGTTTCTTGAGTAAGCCCTCTGTTATTCCATGAACATTCTCACTTCTGCCAAAAGCAGATTCAGGGTCTTGAAGGAAAAAAAGGAAGGAATGTTGCTCCGTTGCTGCTACAGTTAAATGCATCTCAATTTAACCCCTCGCTATAGGACAAAGTTGTGTCAACATTTTACCTCATATCTCATTCACCATTTGTGTCTATTACTCAGAGACCTGCACCACTCTTCTGCCATGTAAAAGTGCATGTTCATTTCCAGGCTGTAAGGAATGTGCATGTTGATTTACTGTAGGATAAAAATAGAATGAAATGACACTACACTACAATCATTTTATCTGCACTTTGTTTTCTTCACTTCATCTGCCATGTGCTTTGTGTTGCTTTATTTAATTTAACTGTATTTTATTATTATTATTATTATTATTATTATTATTATTATTATTATTTAACATGCCTTTATTTGTATAGTTGTATTTTATATCTAATCTGTATCTATCTGTATCTTTATGCTCTACTGTTGGTGTTATCTGTATGCACCAAGGGTCTGAGAGTAATGCAGTTTGAATTCTCTGTATGTATGTATGTACTGTACATGTGGAAGAATTGACAATAAAGCAGACTTGACTTGACTTGAAAGGATGGGCACACACACAACGAACTAACAGGGGATGAACTTTGGACAAACCAAACAATTCAAGCAAACCGATCAAATGTCCACACGTGGGTGGGGGTTGTGGGGTTAAGGGGTATTTTTTCCGTCATCACCGGCCTCGCAAACCCTGTATTGACAGACACAGAGGGCTACAGAGCCCCTAATGGGACATGGCAGTGGAAAAAGATTTGGACGGGAGGAAAAATTTATTTTCCAGAACTTTTGCATTCCTAAAAAAACTGCTGAGTTTGGACAAACGTTGTTTGCTTTACAGCTTGCAGTGGTTCAGACAGCTCCATACATTCACAAAGGAGCAGTTCACAGAGTTTTATTTTGAACTTGAGCTCAAAGTATAAAGTAAATTTAGTCAGTTTTTTAGTTCAAGGCACAGACTTGCGTGTTCCATTTATTTTCTGGTCACATCTGCTTTCCTGTGCTTGTGTATTTTATTCATAAACTGTATACCAGATTTGCTGTCTGAGCTGTCCGAACCACTGCAAGGTGTAAAGTAAACAGCAAGTGTTTGTCATAACAGGTTTTGCCAGAGAATGCAAAAGTTTTGCAAGAGGGTGCAAATAACTTTTAATTTTTTTCATATCATACCTGTTAGTTCATATTTGGTTTGAGTTGCCAGTTCGGTCAACAAACTCATGAGGTAAAACAAGGTCAGCCATGCACAGAGCACAGCCTTCTTTGATATGACTTATAAATAAAAATGCTTGAGCTGCTAAAGTGCTGCAACTGTACACCAGAAGCATGCAGAACACAGCTAAACCAGAGCCAAGCAACAGGCTTAGCAATTAAATACCCTGTCTGTACAAACTATATAAGGAATGCTGGATCACATACAAATCTACGTGATGCTTTTTAACTACACTTCACCACATTGCAATAGTGATGGCAAGTTTACTCTTGATATTCATGAGGATGTTAAGCACTCAACTGTAAAAGTATACAGTCATGGCCAAAAGTTTTGGCAGTGACATAAATTTTGTGTTTTGCAAAGTTTGCTGCTTAAGCTGTTGTGGTGTCCGTTCACATTGTTTCTAGATTATTGTGTAGAGTGATTAGATGCTTTTTAAATAATTGCTAAAAGCTTCATTAGCCAAAAAATTAACTTTCCAAAAAAAAAAATTAAAAAAAAAAAATTGTATAATATTTTCTCAGTTTTTTGATCCTGACGCAAAAAGACCAGCTAACATTAATTGACTATTCATATCAGCAGCAAATGTGAAAGTGTGGATGAGTACAAATCAGGTAAAATCACTATCATACTAATTAGACTGTAAGAGCCAGACTGATTGCTATAAAAGGAGGGAAGAAGCGCTTTCCAATCATTTTGTTCTTGTTAACAATGGATACCTCCAAAGAAACACATGCATCCATCATCGCTTTGCATCAAAATGGTCTCACATGCAAGGAATTTGCTTTACCGAATCAAGAACTTCAAGGAGAGAGGTTCGACTGCAGTGAAGAAGTCTTCAGGATGTCTCAGAGTGTCCAGCAAATGCCAGGACTTTGTTGTCTCCTCCTGAGGAGTCAGCTACGGAATCGTGTCTCCAGTGGTGCAGAGCTTTTCTCAGGAATGGCGGCAGGTTGGTGTGAGAGCATCTGCACACACAGTGACAACGGCCTGGTGTCAAGAAGGGCACCAAAGAAGCCACTTCTCTCCAAGAAAAAGTCAAGGAAATACTAAAATTCTGCATGACATACAAGGATTGGACAGCAGAAGATTGGTGCAAAGTTATTTTCTCTTTAGTTAATTCTCAGCACATAGAGACTCTTTCACCTAGATATCACACTATAGAGATTGTGTCTGTTCCCGGGGCTAGAAAATACAAAAAAACGTCCAAACCAATTTAAGAGCAACAATTTAATTGAGGTTCAACAAATAAAAAACAGATGCAATATGGATAAACAAATGATAAAGCTTGGCTTATTGAATATCAGGTCCCTTTCTACAAAAGCACTTTTGGTAAATGATATGATCACTGATCATAACCTAGATGTGCTCTGTTTAACAGAAACCTGACTGATGATTGCATTATTTTAAATGAGTCTACACCCAAAGATTACTGTTATAAACATGAGCCACGTCCAAAAGGTAAAGGGGGAGGTGTTGCTTCAATTTACAACAATGTTTTCAGGATTTCTCAGAGGACAGGCTTCAAGTATAACTCGTTTAAGGGAAAATTTAATTTGACGAATCTCAGATTTATCAAATCCTAAACATGTACCAAGATAGTTCAACACAATTTCCCAAGAAGGTTGAAACGTTGAACATTGCCAGAGAGCATGAATGTATATGCCAGTTTCTTGTTTACATTTCCAGCATTTATTATCAATCAGACAACCCATTCTAAAAAGTCGCACTGTTGTATAATAATACCTATGTTTGCCTCTTGCTTCCTTTATATACCTTCCACTGTAGGACAAATTTCAGTTCCAAGTGTCCTTATCTATGTCACTATTAATGTCTCTTTGCCAAATCAATCTCAAGTTTTCACAGTTCTTATCACCAATCCTTAAAA